>NC_056743.1:1111746519-1111821519 GCF_019279795.1 Protopterus annectens | reverse complement strand
GAAAACTAAAACATGATAGGACAAGACGCTTCAACAAGGTGATTGCAAAATTATTATACAGTTCTGCATCATATAAGCAGGCATTTATTATATATTGCATATGGCAAGTATAAGTTCTTTACTGGTAAAACGGCAGAACGTCAGGAGCGCCAGCGTAGGGCGCATTTGATATTGATATTGTCATTAAGTCCAGGGTATGAGTCAGCCCCTAAAAGGAGTTGCCACTTTAATTCTCTTACTTCCAGCAGAGAATTGCAGTCTCCGAAGAAAACATCAATTTGGTCCAGGACAAAAAATTTGAACCCATTGAACTGATGGCAATTGTGGCTGTGTCTACCTAAGGCATTACCCTGGACTTAATGACAATATCAATATCAAATGCGCCCTACGCTGGCGCTCCTGACGTTCTGCCGTTTTACCAGTAAAGAACTTATACTTGCCATATGCAATATATAATAAATGCCTGCTTATATGATGCAGAACTGTATAATAATTTTGCAATCACCTTGTTGCGGCGTCTTGTCCTATCATGTTTTAGTTTTCTTTTAAGACATTCTTGTACTTACCCATACAGACGTCCATATTCTTGTAAAACTGAATTCACCTGGCTATTTTATGTTTAATAGTGTGCAGCCTCATGTTACATGATTTATTTTACTGTTTTGCTATAGTTGCTTGCCTTTTGAGATTACAATACTTTTTTATAAGAGTTGTAATAACCAGTTGAAATACGATCACATACATGAGCTACTTTAACTTCCCTGTGGACACCCACCACATTGGTTAACTACACAGGACTTCAACCCATCATTTATTGTTTGTGTGTAATTCTACTTCACTTGCAATTGGATACAGCATGTTACCTGTTAACCTAGGATAAAACTTCTTTAGTCTAAACTGTAATGAAACATGCTTTCCACTCATTGGTAGCATTGTCTTGTACCTCCTACTTGTTGGACATTACTTCTGTTTAACCTAAACCATTGGTTAATTGTAATTTTATGACTTTGTTAAGCTATAAATAGCTTTTCCTTTCCAGATCCTGTATTTTTACTTTTTTCTGAAGAAGTCCCACGAAACAATAAAAGGGATGAAAGCGCTAAATATCTGTTTCTCTTAATTTTGTTTTTGCCTCTAGTGTTCAGTACAGTAGTTTGTGTTTTATATATATATATATATATATATATATATATATATATATATATATATATATATATATATATATAAAATATAGATATGTAGATATATATATATATATATATATATATATATATATATATATATATAATATAGATATGTAGATATATATAATATATATATATATTTTATATATATATATATATATATATATATATATATATATATATACATATATATATTATAGTATAATATGAATGTACAAAATGTCAGAATGCCAAATGTATAACATTGGCAAAAGCATTTTCAGCATGAATTATGGAAAACATAAAAACAAATCCTATAAAAGATTATAAAAGGAAGACAATTTACTTTGGAGCTCTTTAAACAAAACCATTCCATAAAACTAAGCCCTAATTTGAATAGTTGCAACATTAGGGATAGTGTTTTCCAATCATAGGAAAATATTCCCACCCACCTTAACCCTGCCCCTATCTATACATGCGCACTCAACACTGAATATGTCCCCCACTCACACACATACACACACACACACACACACACACACACACACACACACACACACACACACACACACACACACACACACACACTAAATCTGTCCTCTTACCTAACTCTAATGCTAGCCAAAGCCTGTACCTCCCACCACTAATGCAAGCCCATTTACCTTATTCAGCAAAACTGACATTCAGAAATAGATATTCACCAATATAAACATCTTGTAAAACATCATGATATTTCACTTTTTGAACAAATGTACATTCAATAAACTGTATGGCACCAACATATATCTATCTACATATATCTATATCTATATCTATATCTACCCATATAGGGATATAAATATGTAATTTGAATGAGAGAGCCATAATGGTACAGCTTTGGGACCACCATAACTGTTAAAAATAAAATTGTTATTAATTCAGGCATACTGGTGCCAGAACTCAGTTTAGTAAATCCAAAAGACCACATTTGGAAGCAGTTCCTCCTATATAAAAGAAGGGTAGCTTTATTTCCACATGATGAGCATGGTCACTTTAGGTGTAGGGCTTCATCAAATCTATTTTTTACATGCAAATGGCACAGAATACCAAATCAGTCCTGAATGCCAAGGGAGGCTAACAGAGTTAAAGAGAGTAAAAGCTTGGCCAGGGATTAACATGTAATTCACATATGTATCTGGATTGGCTGATAGAAAGTATGATTTTATTGGAGGAAAAAGTCCAATAATGTGGTGCTAGGGAAGAGGAAAATGATTGGCTGGTGAGTGCTACTGCATGAGTGTGGATTGATAGAAAGAAGTGAATGCTGATTGTTGGAGGGGGGATTGTAAGGGAGAATGGAGACTGGATGATAAAAAGTCAGAGGCTAAGCCAGTTGGCAAACCATCTTGTGATGTAGGGGTTTATGTTCAGGCTGGTGAGTTTTTATATAATACCCGAGTGAGGAATGGTGTTGAACACCTTGGTGAGATCAAGGTAGGCTGTGTGAACCACCTTTCCCTCATCTATGGCCTTGGTAACTGTCTCGAAGAAGTCAACCAGGTTTAGTAGGCATGATCTGCCCTTAACAAAGCCAAACTGGGTCGGGTCAAGTGTTTGGAGGTTCCCAATGTCTTTGTTAATGAGTTCCATGATGATGCGCTCCATAGCCTTGCAGACCAGGCTAGTCAGGCTTATGGGGCAATAGTTACCAGGGTCAGTTGTGGCTCCTACTTTGTGGAGCAGAATAACCATTGCTGTGTGCCATTCTATGGGCATGTAGCCTGTGGAGAGGCTGAGGGGGTTAGTTCGTTCTGTAGTTCATGCAAGACGCAGCCTGGGACACCATCTGGCCCCATTGATGCTGTGTTTTTGGCTTTTGAAAGGGCTGTTTTCACCTGTGCTTCTGTGATTTCCGGGACACTACACTTTTCCAGTATTGTTGTGGGCCCTTTTGAAGGTGAGAGGGAGGTGAAGTTTGCACTGAATCTATCTGCCAGTATGTTGGCAATATCAGTAGGTTCAGTATATTTTGCGCTGTTTTGCACTATCTCAGAGCATATCTGTGAGTTGCCACCTAGATTTTTGACATAGCTAAAGAAGGCTTTGTGGTTATCTTTCGAGTCCTTGGCTATTTTTCTTTCGAAGTTAGCCTTGGATGATTTTATGAGGGACCTTAGTTTCTTAATGATACTGATCAGGGATGTCTTTCCTTCTTGGGATTTGCTTTTTTTCTGAACTAGTTTCCTTCTTTTGTTGTATAACCTGTTTATGGCAAGGGTCCACCAGACTGGTTTCCTTCTCTTAGGGGAGTGAGTCTTGGTTTTGCTAGGGATGGTACGATCCATGCATCCTTGTAGGTGCTCATAGAGTGCAATTGTAAAGGATTCTGCATCTTGGGCAGTGTTATCCTTTAGCGTGGGGGCTGTGAAACTTACCACCTCTGACTTAAGTAAGGTGAAATTTGCTTTAGAAAAGTTTTTCACTGTGGTTTCCTTGGTTGGGGGTGGTGGTGGGGTGTGGGCATCCAGGGTGATTAGTTTATGGTCTGATCTAACCAGTGACGAGTTGACCTCCAGTACGGAGTACCTGTCGCCCATGTTGGTGATGACCAGGTCCAATATGTTGTGGCCTCTGGTAGGGGAGTTTACCAGCTGATCCAGGGCATTTGAGTTGATAAATTCTAGGAAGCGCTAAGCCTAAGAGTTTGTACTCAAGTAGTTTTCCCAGTTAATTGTAGGGTAATTGAAATCTCCCAAGATCAGGGTTTTCAGTAGGACCTTCAAGTTTTCCAGTGTCTCCAGAAAGGCGGAGTGGTGGTCCTGGGTCATGGATGGTGATCTGTAGCAGGCCACAATTTGCATTGCAGATTTGCCCGATGTTAGTTGCACATGGATGATCTCAGAGGTATCATGCTGCACCACTAATCTGGAGGTGTGGGTATCCTTGATGAATATGGACACACCCCCTCCTTTTATGTTTCGGTCCGTGTTCTGTGGCTGAAATGTGTCGGTGGACATTCCACCAGGAATTCCATTCAGTTCAATTCCATCAGGAATTAACATGTCAGCTTTAAATCCATGGAAAGAAGAAGCAACAGCAGGAATGTACATAAAAACTGTAGGAATGAGTGTTTAAATAAGCGTGATTCCAGGCATGCAGGAAGAAGCATTCACAAACACACATTACTGAAGGAATGTTGCATGTTGTTAGCTTTAAATCCACAGGTAGAAGAAGCAGTAGTAGGAACGTATGTAAATACTGCAGGAATAAATGATTAAATCTGCATGCGTTGATGCACACAGGAATAAACAGCAGGAATGTAAATCTGCGTTACACACCGAGTGCATTCTTAAAGAAGAATGCCCTTAAAGAGACATGTTATTCATTTTTTCTAAGTTGTGGCAGCCCTCTCCTCCCCCACCAGTCAGCAGTTCTCTCTCCAGAACCCTAGGTGACTGCCTACATTGTGTAGTGCTGGATCTGGCTCTGATTGTATCCTTTGGGAAGTCACCTATCTCAGGGAACTACCACATTAACAATACACCCCTAAGAGTTGATACAGTTGTTCAGGATTTGGAAATTTATGTAGACAGTGACCTAACTTTTGTCCAATATGTGCCCATTGTTGTAAGAAAGCTTATAAATGAAAGGATTGTATCTGGATCTAGGGATATCATTGTTCCCTTTTACTCAGTCCTCATTATGCCAGTAACTGAATATAACACCTACTTTTGGCATGTATCTGTCCAGACACATGCAACAACTGGAATGCCCACCGACATACCTTATTAAAAGGATACATGGCCTAACAACATGTCCTACATAGACCAACTCATAGCCCTATCACTATACTCGGTATCCTACAGACTGCTAAGAAGTGACCTGTGTCTGACGTGCAAGGTATCCTCTGACCCAATACTGATAGATTTACTGTAGATCAGAAAGATAAATGGCATCAGAAATACTTGCTCTATAAATCGAGACCTCTACTGCAACATCAGCAGAATGCTTTGGAGGGACAGATATATCTTGTAGAGGATACCGCTGCACTGAAACAGACTCCCCATCCACATAAAACAAAGTGCATTCCTGTCCATATTCAAGCCAAACTTGGATGTGTGGATAGATTAAGAAAATTTACTCCAAGATTTCACTCTGTACTACTAATTGACAGAGGCACTTCCTAAATTTTTTATCCCATGCATGAATTCCCTTAAATTTTCTATGGTATGATCCCAGTTATTCTCAGTAGGAGTGATATATAATTGTTGAACAGAGAATGAGGAAAGACAATCTAACACTAAATGGGTTAGGTTAATTCAAGCACCAAAAGGAATACTGGTTAGGCTTAAAACGACTCTTAGGGCAGCTAACCTATTACTTACCTATGAACCTTTGAACCTATAAAATAAATGATCAAATCTCAGACATCAAAGTGCCATGTTAAATTCAAACAGGTGAACCTTAAACAGACTAAACCTTTAAGTACAAGCCTACCACTATGAGTCTACCTGTACATTGCAAGCAGTCAAAATTGAAAACATGCCCCTATCATTGGTAACAAAACTTGAATTCAGTTAATCTGCAGGCATGCCAACAGAATTCAACTGCAAATATGTTACAATAAAAGCTATAACGAAACCCTGAATGTTAGTAACATCAGAGTAGGTTGAATATGTGGCTTTATGGGTCCATTGGAGAGCAGCTTAGCAAGTCCATAGCATTTTTGATGTATGTGACTTGATCAGGTCCACTATACATATAGATTCATAGGTAGGTACTAGGCTATCGGCCCTAGGGCCCATACAAGCCTAGCTACAACTATTCCCTGGCTATTGCTTCCCACAAATATTTACTTTCCTGGACCACTGTCTAGCAGGGCTACTGATGTGATCCCCCGGGGTGAATTTCCTATCTCCCATCCAATCATCAAGGTTCCTCTTGAAGGGGGCCAAGGAGGCACTCTGCCTGACATGTATGGGCAGCCTATTCCAGGGTATGGGGAGTCTCTGAGTCAGGAACCTATCCCTCCAGCAGCATGTTCTATTCATCAAGATGACAAGGTTAAGATCCCTGAAGCGTGTGGCTTAGAGTGATTAGGATTTCTTTAAGTGTAGCATGTCCAACAACTCTGGGTTTGACATGGCCTTGTATGTTAGGCAGAGATCGCCTTTGAGTAGGCGATATGCGACAAGAGTATAGCTGGAGTTTCTTTAGATGGTCAGCATAAGGCATCTGCTTTAGGCCTGTGATTCTTTTTGTGAGGTATTTCTGCGGCCTTTCTAGTTGTTGCAGATGTCTTGTGAGGTACATACCAAATGGGGCATTGTATTCTATAATGGGTCCAATGAGGGATGAGTACAGAGGGAAAATGACCTCCTTTTTTCTGGATGAAAAGCCCTTAGTGATGATGTGTGCCAAGTAGAAGGATTTTCTAACTGTTGTGGCTATGTTATCAAAGGTGAAACCACAGTCCACCTGTGTCCCTAGGTCTCTTATCACACTTTCGGTGTTTAGTGTACTGCCACCTATGTGGTAGTTCACAGGTACATGTTTTTCCCAAAGGGGACAACTATGCAGTTTTTGGCATTTAGCTTGAGCCTATGGCTCTGGTACCAGGCATCTGTTTCAGTAAGGCCCTTTTGTAGTATATCCACATCATTTGGGGATTCAATAATGGCTCCCAGCTTACAGTCATCTGTGAACTTTGTAAGCCAGAGTCCCTTAGTGTTGGCCAGTACTTCAGAGATGTAGATGCCTAACAAGAGTGGTCCCAGGACAGAACCCTGCAGTACACCACTTGTCACTTGTCTGGAGCTGAATTTGGAGATGGCTATTTTTACAGTGTGTGTTTTGTCAGTAAGCCAGTTTGCAATCCGTCAAGTGATGTAGGGATTAATGCCCATCTTAGTAAGTTTATCTATGATTTCAGAGTGGGGGATAGTGTCAAATGCCTTGGCAAGGTCCAAGTAGGCTGTGTGAACCATCTTACACTCATCCATGGCTCTGGAGACTGATTTGAAGAAGTCGATCAGGTTCAGGAGGCAAGATCGGCCCTTTACAAACCCAAACTGGGTGGGGACCAGTGTTTGAAGGTTGCCAATGTCTTTGTTTATAAGTTCCATGATAACATGTACCATGGCCTTGCAGATCAGGCTCTTCAGACTGATAGGATGGTAGTTCTTGGGATCCAAAGTGGATTCTCCCTTGTGGAGTGGGATGATTGTAGCTGTGTGGCACTCTGGTGGCACAAAGCCTGAGATGATCCTATGATTAAACATGACACATAGGTGAGGTGCCAGTTCATTTTGTAGATCATGCAGTACACAGCTCAGGATGTCATCTGGTCCCATGGATGCTATATTCTTGGGTTTGGAGAGTCCGTTTTTTACCTGAGTGGCCATGATTACCAGAATTTGGCAGTCTTTTGGTATTGAGATGGGCCCTTTAGGGGGTGAGAGGGGGAGTGAAGTTGGCACTGAATCTATCTGCGAGGATATTGGCAATATCCTTGAGATCAGTATATCTAGTGCCATTCTGCTGTAGCTCAGAGCAGACGTGAGTATTGCCATTTAGATTCTTAACATAGCTATAGAATGCCTTGTGGTTGTCTTTGGAATATTTGGCAATTTTGTTTTCTTAACTAGCTTTGGAAGATTTTATGAGGGATCTCAGCTTTCTACTGAGGCTGGTGAGGGAATTTTTTGAATCCTGGGTTCTTCCTCTTTTCTGCAACAGTTTCTTCCTTCTGTTATACAGCTTATTTGTGGCAGGGGTCCACCAGATTGGCTTCCTTTTTTTAGAGGACAGCATCTTGGTTCTATTTGGGATGGCTCAGTCCATGCACAAGTGAATATGCTTGTACAGCACCTTAGTGTAGGATTCAGCAGTTGAACTTTCAGTTCCCATCTGCATGGGTGTCATGAAGTTTGTTACTTCTGACTTGAGAAGCATGAAGTTGGCTTTGGAGAAGTTTTTTATGGAGGTTTCCTTAAAGGGGGGTAGGGGGAGTGATGTGGATGTCAAGGGTGATTAACTTATGGTCTGATCTGACCAACGAGGGTGTGACCACTGGTGTGGAGCATCAACCTCCCATTTTGGTAATGACCAGGTCTAGAATATTGGTACCCCTGGTGGGACTAAGAATTAGTTGCTCTAGGGCTTTGGAATTTATGAATTCCAAGAACCATTGAGGAAAGGTGTTGATACTGGATTAGTTTTCTCAGTTAATGGCAGGGTAGTTGAAATCACCCAGTATTAGGGTGTTTGGTTGTATCTTAATATTTTCCAGTATGTTTAGAAAGGTGTAGTGAGAATCTTGTGGCATGGTGGGGGATCTGTAGCAAGCTACAATTTGTATTGCAGTCTTACCTAGTGTTGCACCTGGCGAATTTCAGATGCATTGTGTTGGGCAACCAGCCTGGAGGTGTGAATATTCTTAGTGAATATAGACACTGCTCCACCTTTAGTGTTTTGGTCCTGGTTTGGTGGCTGAAAAGTGTGGTATGAGTTGTAGCCTGATATTGCAGGGGTGCTCTCTTGAGCTTTGAACCATATATAAGAAATGAGAAATAAATAAAGTATCAATAGGCAGAAATACATAGTAATCTACATTACTGAAAAGCAGACGCAAGCTCACAATTCAGAGTTTATATTTGTGAATGGACTTACTTGAGGTCATTCCTGTAAAACACATTGTACTCAGGCTTGTAGGGTGTTCTTGATGGAGTACGCAGTGTATAGTTCCATGGCTTGGTAGGCTTTTAGATATGTAATCTGTTAAATAAATTGTTAAAATCAGACTGTAAAAATCATTAGGTTTTTCAAAATGACAGACAGTAACACAGGATGCTCAGGTATCAAACAATATTTTATCTAATGTACATTAGGAGGCAAAAAACCATACATAAACATGTACAGAGTTTTGACTAACTACCATAAGAAAGTTTACATATTTTATACCCTTCTTGATCAACTTTTGCCCACCTTACTGACGTAGTCAGTCACAGGGCCTTTACATCATTATAGTTCATAAGAAAATGCTGAGCTAATGCTTTTCCAAAAAGTTTTTTCCCATGAGAATATTATAGCCTTGCAAGGCACCTGGTCAGTCACAATGTCTTTCCGAGGATGTAACTAATTCAAGGCTCTTGGATTAGTTCGAATACAATGGATGAATGTCTTCTTAATACATTTCTTTGTCTCTCTGTCCACCAGCTGGACATTATTACTGATAGTGTTCACAAGGCCATTCTTCTCGGTGGAAGCAGGAAAAGATACACATATAGACAGATTCATTACTTTCTAACTTTGCAGATAACATTACTGAAAGACATAAGCCAGTCGAGCTAGCTACTGTCAGGGTCAAAGTTTTAATCATACTACAGCTAAGCTTCAAGCAATAATATGCAAGTTCATTTCTACTGCCATTCTAGTAAAATAGAATTAAATGCATTATATATTATACTGTTTTCAAACTTTGCATTACATATATGTTTGAGTACATATTCTTCTAATAGTTTATATATGTCTAAGCACACATTTTCCTAACAGCTTATATATGTCTAAGTACATATTCTTCTAACAGCTTATATATGTCTAAGCACATATTTTTCTAACAGTTTATATGTGTCTAAGTACATATTTTTCTAACATTCTCCCTCCTGTTAATGCATTTCATTCTATTAGAAACATAAACAATATCATTTCATTTCTTAGCCTTTTCCTTTTTTAAGGACTTTCAGCTAAGTAAGTCATTTGTTTTATATTTCAGATAGGCTTTCACTTGGTATCAACAGATTCAATTCCATGTCCTGGTACATAGTCTCAGTTACTGATATGTCAACAAAATCTCTAACCAATCTTTTCATACAGGGTATCCCGCAGCAGACACATGCTCCAATTATGAGCAAAACCACACAAATAGCAATCAAAATATTCATTAGGATTGACCCCACCCCGCAAATAGATTCTGGAAGAAGTTCGTCAGTGGGTTTGGGCCTGGTTCCGCCATTGCCGATACCTGCTGTATTACCTCTAGGTGATCGTTTATTTCATGTCTGTTGTCTGGAATGTACGCACAGCATTCTTCTTTGATAAGCGTCGCTGCACCACCTCTCGCCGCTAGGGTGAAGTCAAGAGCCATTCGATTTTGTAGTACAACAGTTCTCATTGCATTCAGTTCATCAGTTACAAGTTCAAGAGCGGAAAAAGTCGCATTGCTCATCACTTCGAGAAGTTTTGACAATTTCCTCAGTTCCCAAATCGATTTGACTGCTCCGTAGGCTGGGAATATTCCAGCCCAGGATATGACACTGTCACTCAAGTCCATATGAGTCAATTTTTCTTTTTCTTTCACAGTCGACTGGTCTTTCCAGCTTGCTTCAATCTTACCCACTGGATTAGTAGGTTTCTTGACCGTGTTCCCAGTTTGTTGAACTACATCTCTCACATTGCATATCTTACCCAGAGGCAATTCTGCAGTATGTCTTATGGCTGGAACCAGATAACCTAAAAAGCAACTGCCGGACCAATTCTCAGGTAACCATTTATAGGCTTTTTTCCCACAAACAAAATAACAATTTTCCACTTTAGTACTGATGCGGGTTAACTCTGAATGAAACATTTTCTTGTCTATAACAGATAACTGTTTATACATTTCAGGATTTTTCTGCACATCTCTTAACGTTGTTTTCATCAAGCTCAAATACGAATCGTAATTCGTGCTACAACTAGTACTCTGGTCTCTAGCTTTTATATAACATTTGTAAGACACAGTTATGTTACAATTACTCCAACCAACTTGGAGTGTATCATTTTTAATAAAACAAACAATTCCTCTTTGTGTAACGGGTAAGTACAATGCCACTTTGTCCTGTGATCTCACAGTACCTGTGTCAAATAATAGATTCTCCCAAGTCTCATTTATCCCCAAGGGGACAGCAGACATCAAAAGTCCTCCATATGCTGTAGGTATGGCAGTACAAACCCAGCAGTTTGAAACGTTCATAGTCTCTACATATACACGTTTCATGGCTAGGTATGTGTTAAAGTTTGGATGCCAATCTATGGCCAATTCATCACGTTTCATCAGTTTCACTTCTGTAGTTATATGCAAGAAAAACCACAACAACAAAAAGGTCACCACAAACATGGTTAATAGGTGTATGATCAGTAGGCCAGTGAACCAATGTCTTTGGGGTTGTTTTGCATTTCTATACACTCTGCCTCTGGCCATCCTGTTCCTGTGGTATATCAGTTACAAAATGTTTGTCTAACTTAAACTCCTTGAGCGGTTTACAGTGCGTCAGATGAACCCAGGATGATCTCTCAGCAACTTTTACTGCAGTAGGCGTTGCCAACAGTACCTGGTACGGACCTTCCCACTTTGGGCTCGTCCAATTTTTCTTCTTGATAACCTTCAGCCAAATCCAGGACCCCGGGGTCAGCACGGCTTCGGTTTTGTTTCTTCTTTGTCTGAAAAAGAGTTCAACTGCAAAACAGTCTTATTTGTTAACAATCTTTTCATATAACTGGCTAATGAGCTATCGGCCTCCAGCTCTGCAGGCATGAGGGCTTTCCACTGTGGCACATAATATGCTCTTCCGAATACTACTTCAAAGGGGTCAAACCCTTTACATTTGGAACTGTTCTCATGCTCAGCAGTGCTAAAGGTAGACAGCAAATCCAATTCTTCTGAGTCTCACTCATCAATTTCCTTAACTTATTTTTCAAAATCCCATTGTACCTCTCCACCAGTCCTGCCGACTGGGGGTGATAAGCACAATGGTTCTTCAAAGAAATCCCAAAGAATCTCCCAAGTTGCTGAATTGTCTGGTTAACAAAATGTGTTCCATTATCACTATAAATTTTCTCCGGTATGCCAAATCTAGGAATAATTTCCTTTACTAAGGCTTTTGCCACTGTTGCTGCATCCGGATTCCTAGTCGGAAAAGCTTCTACCCATTTTGAAAACATATCTATGATCACTAAACAGTATTTCTTTCCATCACATTTATTCAGTTCTATGAAATCCATACAAATAGTATGGAACGGATATGGTGGTGTAGGGAAACTCCCTCGCTTCGGTTTAAATGCTCCCTGTGCATGATGTTTACTACAGATATGACATGCTGCACAAAATTTTTCTATGTAATTCGTGAATCCATATGTTTGGAATGTCCTGTTAACTAACTGTACCATCCCCCCTGTTGAGACATGGCTCTGCCCATGGCTCAACAAAGCCGCATATCTAAATAAATTAGATGGTAATATTGGCTTCCTCTCTTTGGAGATGTACAGTCCTTCTTCAAGAATTGCTCCTCGTTTAACCCACTTCTGCTTCTCTGCTTTTGTAGTTAATGTCTGCATTGTTTTCAACATTTCTAGATCTAAAGTCTCAGAAGGTTGTAATTCTTCATTTGAAAACAAGGTCTCTGGGTCTGAGGCAGCTTGCTTTGCAGCTGCATCGGCCCGAGCATTTCCTTTTGAAATCTTATCCTGTTGTTTAGTATGAGCTGCACATTTACAAATAGCTATTTTAGTAGGTAACTGAATGGAATCTAACAGATTCAAAATCAATTGCGCATGGTTAATCGGTTTGCCAGTGGATGTTATCATTCCCCTATTCTTCCACTGTTGCGCAAAAACATGCACTGTAGAGAAAGCATACTGACTATCAGTATATATGTTTACACATCTGTCTTTCGCTAAAGTGCAGGCACGTGTTAAAGCTATCAATTCTGCTGCTTGAGCAGACAAGTTATGCTGCAGGGATTGTGCTTCTACAGTTTCAACATCTGTTACTACTGCATAACCCACTAGGTTCTTTCCTGTAGGACCCCTTCTACATGATCCGTCTACATAAAATGTCACCTCTGCATCAGCTAAAGGCACATCAGTGAGATCTTGTCTAGGTAAGGTTATTTGTTCCATCTCTTGTAGGCAGCTGTGTGGTGTGCCATCCACAGGAGTCGGAAGCAAAGTTGATGGATTTAATGTTGTGCATCGTTCAATTAGCATATGAGGTTGGCTCAATAGTATGGTCATACATGAAAGGTGTCTAGCAGGAGATAAAAATGCTATTTTTTCTTGCAGTAAAATTATCGTAACTGCATGAGGCACTCTCAAAGTGAGAGGGTGAAATAATACCACTGAGGCCGAAGCCTGTACTGCCATGGCAGCTGCGACAACTGCTTGTACACAATGTGGCAACGACCGTGCCACCGGATCTAACTGCGATGAATAGTAAGCTATGGGGCGTTGCTTACTGCCATGTTGTTGCGTCAATACTGATGTCATATATCCCTGCCTACAATCTACGGTCTGAAAAAATCTCTTATGGTAATTCGGAAGTCCTAAAACTAATGATGAAACTATCAATTGTTTTAGTCTGCAAAAAGCTGTTTCTGCTTCCGGTGTCCAATGTAGTGTTTCTTGCGCTGCCATTGGTGTTTTAAATATTAAATCAGCCAATGGAGCTATCTCCAAAGCATAATTCGGTATCCAACTTTGACAAAAATTAGTCGTTCCCAGAAAGGGCATCATTTCCTTTTTGGTAGTTGGTTTAGGTGCTTGCAAAATCACTGTTTTTCTAGCTTCATCTAATGTTCTACCCTCCTTGGATATCACATATCCCAGGTACTTAACCTGCTTTTTCCAAAGTTGTAATTTGTGCTTGTTTACTTTGTGCCCTTGTTCTGCTAAAAACTTCAACAATGCTATTGTGTCTTCCCTACATTGCTGCTGGGTAGGGGCTGCAAGCAAGATGTCGTCTACATAAAGTAATACTTGACTGCCCCCTGGTGGAATAAATCCCGCCAGGTTGCTAGCCATCTCTTGTGCGAATATTGTTGGACTTTCACTATATCCCTGTGGTAGTCGAGTATATGTATACCTTTTACCCTGAAATGTAAAGGCAAACCAATATTGACTGTCAGGGTGTATAGGTATTGAAAAGAAAGCATTGCTTATGTCTACCACAGTAAAATACTGCTATTGTGGCTTCAAGTCATTTAATAAAGTATGTGGGTCTGGCACCGTAGGTGCCCTAGGTATTACCGCATCATTCACGGCTTGTAAATCTTGTACCATCCGCCATACCCCGTTTGCTTTTTTAACAGGAAACAGAGGAGTATTACATGGTGAATCCAAAGATTCTACCAGTATCCCTTCCTTAAGTAATGCCATTATTATAGGTTTGATTCCCTGCTCTGCATCTTTTCTCAAAGGATATTGTCTTTTTTGTGGTCTAAATGCTGATTTTGGTGTAATAGTTACTGGACCTGCTGTTCGAATAAGCCCTACATCTGATTTCCCTGTTGACCAAAGAGTGCTTGGTATATCACCCAAGGCTTTTTCTTCTTCTTCTAACAAGAACACCAATCAGCTGTCCTCACTCTGCTGTAAGTGTACTGCTGGGCGTGCCTGTGTCAGCCAATTCAATTTCTGCTTCTGTACTCCTTGCTCCAACAATTCTGAGTCGGTTTGTTTCTCCCATCTTGTCACTTTGTCACCCAGATCTACCCACCTAACATTCCTGCTTTTGGTTAAACTGACATGCGGTAGCTTGTTGGATTTATACAATTCCATGAATTCCTGAGGTAATGAACAACTCACCATACTATTACCCTCAGTATCCCAATACAAAGTTCGTAATATTAATCTATTTGCAGGATTTCTGAACAATTTTTGTTCATATTCCTTATCAGGCCCTGGTGTGCTACAATAGTATAGAGTACAATGTAACAAATGTTGCTGATCAAAATCGAGGGAGGGCACCTTACTGATGGCTACGTTCATCAGTTCGTTGGTCACTGCCCCTGGACCGGCCGTAACCAGGTCCTGGCTGTACCAATAATAGGCTTCACCCTCCGATCGCACTACAAAAGCATCCATTTGTCTTTGTGCCTCCATACCCTTCATGGTAGGAACTACTGCTATGCCAAAAAGCTGCATAAGATCTCTTCCCAATAAATTCATTGGACATTTTGCAGAAAGTACTATTTTACTTCTCTGGGTCATACCCGAGACAGGGTCAGTTATTGCTATATCATGGGAAAGTGGTTCCCTGTATAGCTGTCCGTTTGCTGCTTTCACAAATATGTAGTCAGGTGATTCAGAGTGCTCCGGTAACTTTGAAGGGTGTATCAAAGTTCGTGATGCCCCAGAATCACACAAGAATTTGATTTCTCTCCCCTCCACCAGAAGTGTAACTTCCGGTTTTGTGTCTGCTAAATAGAGCTCCAAGCTCAACAAGGCCAAATCCAAAACTTCACTCTCCCCAGCTTCTACATCCGTTTGTATATTATCTGTCTCTTCTATTACATTTACATTATCTCCCTGCTCATTAGTCTCTCCTGATGACTGTTGAGCAGTATGACTGTCATATAGTCAATCCTCGTCATTTTTATCCTTTTTTTCTGCAGGTGCTTTGCTCCTGCAATCCCTTGCTAAGTGTCCTTTCTTCCCGCAGTTAAAGCACCCACCTCTTTTTTTCCTGTCCTCATAGAACTCTGAATCCCTGTCAGAGCGTTTGTTGCCCTGAGTATTTCGCTTACCCTTTTTACCTGACTGTACTACAAAGACTTCTGCTCCGTCTTCAGCTGTGAAGACCTGCGTCTTCTTTTTCTTTTTGCTGTTAAAATGTCTTTCAGCATGCCTAGCATACTCTAGTAAGGCTTGAAGCCTACTCGTTCGATGATCTATCATATGCTTCATGATGAAGCTACTGATAGGGGCAATGCAACCTTTTAAAAATGCATTTTTCAATTGTTGTTCATATGGGCTATCGTTTTTCTGATTTTCAGGAATAGCCATGCCACTATGGTTATTGAAACATTCTAATAATCTACCATAGTATGCATCTACTGTTTCATTATCTTGTTGTATGCATTGGTTAATACAAGTCCAATCTGCTCTAGGTTTCCATTTTTCAGTAATGCGGTCTGTAAGACCCTTCAACCTAGTATCTAACTCTGCGTCACTATGTAGGAGTGGCCTAAGTTGTGCGTCACGAGCATTCCAGACGCCGCAAACCATGTGCCAGTCTGGACCTATAATTTGTCTAATTACTTTCTCTACCTCTTCCCCATTCAAGTGGTAACTCAATCTCATACCCTGTAAATCTTGTGTAAACTTTTCAAAGTTAATCTTTGGATGGGGAATTCCCTCTGTAGCTTTCCGGATATCCTCCGGTGTCCATGGTCTATATACTAAGAGAGTTGAGTCCTGGCCTTCCTGTCCTGCCTGTGGGTTTGGTACTTCAATTAATGGACAGATTTTCTCACTCTCATCTAATGAATCTCTGCTTAGTTGAACATCTCTAAGTGTTTTACGTGTTCGGGATCTTGTTTCAATAGGTTCTCTTACAAATGGTTGTTTTAACACCCCTGTTGCCTCAGGATAACGTGGGGGGGGGTCCAGCCCGCCCTCCCGCTTCATATTCTGAATAAGGTATCGGAGGAGGTGGTGGGGGAGGGGCCGTTGCTACTACTGTATTATTATCCTCCTTGTCTAAAAATAATGCTTTCGCATTTTTAATTTTCTGCTCCCTTCGGTTTACTTCCTCAATCCACCTATGTGCTTGAGGAACACCCAACTGTCATTGTTTTTTTGCCTGACCTTCTGCGTCAGATTTTAACTGCTTCAAAAGTTTCACTAGTGATATTTTATCTAGTTTACCGTCAAATTCATATTTGTTGACCCATTTTGCAAAATACCTCACATTATCTGCTCTTTGCAATTGCATATACTTTCGTCATCTGTTAGGGCGGATCTCGACCCCTTAGTGCACTGATTTCCCATGTCTAAAAAGACTGTTACGTAACCCTTCTCTTGTACCACGTGGTATCTTATTTCCCGTATCCACAGTAGTGTCTAGAATGACTGTTTACTTTGCTTTGTTATTCCCTGATCTATGACTCAAGATACAATACTTCGACTATCTCTCTCCCTGCTATCACAAACCTTAGTAATAGCACAGTGTAACCTGGTCCCTGATCTAAAACAAAGACAAAGAGGGAAATTCTCCTTACCTGAGCCTCCCGCTTACCGCAGTACTTCTTAGGATCCAGTTTTCTGCTTTTCGGCCACAGATCAGAAAGTGGACAGCCTCTTTACATACAACAATTCAGTCGGAGGTCTTTTCACTCGAGAAGGACCACTCTGGCAACTTCTCCTGTGCAGTTTTCAGTACCACCTATGTACTCTGACCTGCAGCTTACCAAGGGAATTCAGGCTTTACGAAGGACCAAAATGTTAAATAAATTGTTAAAATCAGACTGTAAAAATCATTAGGTTTTTCAAAATGACAGACAGTAACACAGGATGCTCAGGTATCAAACAATATTTTATCTAATGTACATTAGGAGGCAAAAAACCATACATAAACATGTACAGAGTTTTGACTAACTACCATAAGAAAGTTTACATATTTTATACCCTTCTTGATCAGCTTTTGCCCACCTTACTGACGTAGTCAGTCACAGGGCCTTTACATCATTATAGTTCATAAGAAAATGCTGAGGTAATGCTTTTCAAATGTTTTTTCCCATGAGAATATTATAGCCTTGCAAGGCACCTGGTCAGTCACAATGTCTTTCCGAGGATGTAACTAATTCAAGGCTCTTGGATTAGTTCGAATACAATGGATGAATGTCTTCTTAATACATTTCTTTGTCTCTCTGTCCACCAGCTGGACATTATTACTGATAGTGTTCACAAGGCCATTCTTCTCGGTGGAAGCAGGAAAAGATACACATATAGACAGATTCATTACTTTCTAACTTTGCAGATAACATTACTGAAAGACATAAGCCAGTCGAGCTAGCTACTGTCAGGGTCAAAGTTTTAATCATACTACAGCTAAGCTTCAAGCAATAATATGCAAGTTCATTTCTACTGCCATTCTAGTAAAATAGAATTAAATGCATTATATATTATACTGTTTTCAAACTTTGCATTACATATATGTTTGAGTACATATTCTTCTAATAGTTTATATATGTCTAAGCACACATTTTCCTAACAGCTTATATATGTCTAAGTACATATTCTTCTAACAGCTTATATATGTCTAAGCACATATTTTTCTAACAGTTTATATGTGTCTAAGTACATATTTTTCTAACATTCTCCCTCCTGTTAATGCATTTCATTCTATTAGAAACATAAACAATATCATTTCATTTCTTAGCCTTTTCCTTTTTTAAGGACTTTCAGCTAAGTAAGTCATTTGTTTTATATTTCAGATAGGCTTTCACTTGGTATCAACAGATTCAATTCCATGTCCTGGTACATAGTCTCAGTTACTGATATGTCAACAAAATCTCTAACCAATCTTTTCATACAGGGTATCCCGCAGCAGACACATGCTCCAATTATGAGCAAAACCACACAAATAGCAATCAAAATATTCATTAGGATTGACCCCCACCCCCCAAATAGATTCTGGAAGAAGTTCGTCAGTGGGTTTGGGCCTGGTTCTGCCATTGCCGATACCTGCTGTATTACCTCTAGGTGATCGTTTATTTCATGTCTGTTGTCTGGAATGTACGCACAGCATTCTTCTTTGATAAGCGTGCGCGTACCACCTCTCGCCGCTAGGGTGAAGTCAAGAGCCATTCGATTTTGTAGTACAACAGTTCTCATTGCATTCAGTTCATCAGTTACAAGTTCAAGAGCGGAAAAAGTCGCATTGCTCATCACTTCGAGAAGTTTTGACAATTTCCTCAGTTCCCAAATCGATTTGACTGCTCCGTAGGCTGGGAATATTCCAGCCCAGGATATGACACTGTCACTCAAGTCCATATGAGTCAATTTTTCTTTTTCTTTCACAGTCGACTGGTCTTTCCAGCTTGCTTCAATCTTACCCACTGGATTAGTAGGTTTCTTGACCGTGTTCCCAGTTTGTTGAACTACATCTCTCACATTGCGTATCTTACCCAGAGGCAATTCTGCAGTATGTCTTATGGCTGGAACCAGATAACCTAAAAAGCAACTGCCGGACCAGTTCTCAGGTAACCATTTATAGGCTTTTTTCCCACAAACAAAATAACAATTTTCCACTTTACTACTGATGCGGGTTAACTCTGAATGAAACATTTTCTTGTCTATAACAGATAACTGTTTATACATTTCAGGATTTTTCTGCACATCTCTTAACGTTGTTTTCATCAAGCTCAAATACGAATCGTAATTCGTGCTACAACTAGTACTCTGGTCTCTAGCTTTTATATAACATTTGTAAGACACAGTTATGTTACAATTACTCCAACCAACTTGGAGTGTATCATTTTTAATAAAACAAACAATTCCTCTTTGTGTAACGGGTAAGTACAATGCCACTTTGTCCTGTGATCTCACAGTACCTGTGTCAAATAATAGATTCTCCCAAGTCTCATTTATCCCCAAGGGGACAGCAGACATCAAAAGTCCTCCATATGCTGTAGGTATGGCAGTACAAACCCAGCAGTTTGAAACGTTCATAGTCTCTACATATACACGTTTCATGGCTAGGTATGTGTTAAAGTTTGGATGCCAATCTATGGCCAATTCATCACGTTTCATCAGTTTCACTTCTGTAGTTATATGCAAGAAAAACCACAACAACAAAAAGGTCACCACAAACATGGTTAATAGGTGTATGATCAGTAGGCCAGTGAACCAATGTCTTTGGGGTTGTTTTGCATTTCTATACACTCTGCCTCTGGCCATCCTGTTCCTGTGGTATATCAGTTACAAAATGTTTGTCTAACTTAAACTCCTTGAGCGGTTTACAGTGCGTCAGATGAACCCAGGATGATCTCTCAGCAACTTTTACTGCAGTAGGCGTTGCCAACAGTACCTGGTACGGACCTTCCCACTTTGGGCTCGTCCAATTTTTCTTCTTGATAACCTTCAGCCAAATCCAGGACCCCGGGGTCAGCACGGCTTCCGGTTTTGTTTCTTCTTTGTCTGAAAAAGAGTTCAACTGCAAAACAGTCTTATTTGTTAACAATCTTTTCATATAACTGGCTAATGAGCTATCGGCCTCCAGCTCTGCAGGCATGAGGGCTTTCCACTGTGGCACATAATATGCTCTTCCGAATACTACTTCAAAGGGGGTCAAACCCTTTACATTTGGAACTGTTCTCATGCTCAGCAGTGCTAAAGGTAGACAGCAAATCCAATTCTTCTGAGTCTCACTCATCAATTTCCTTAACTTATTTTTCAAAATCCCATTGTACCTCTCCACCAGTCCTGCCGACTGGGGGTGATAAGCACAATGGTTCTTCAAAGAAATCCCAAAGAATCTCCCAAGTTGCTGAATTGTCTGGTTAACAAAATGTGTTCCATTATCACTATAAATTTTCTCCGGTATGCCAAATCTAGGAATAATTTCCTTTACTAAGGCTTTTGCCACTGTTGCTGCATCCGGATTCCTAGTCGGAAAAGCTTCTACCCATTTTGAAAACATATCTATGATCACTAAACAGTATTTCTTTCCATCACATTTATTCAGTTCTATGAAATCCATACAAATAGTATGGAACGGATATGGTGGTGTAGGGAAACTCCCTCGCTTCGGTTTAAATGCTCCCTGTGCATGATGTTTACTACAGATATGACATGCTGCACAAAATTTTTCTGTGTAATTCGTGAATCCATATGTTTGGAATGTCCTGTTAACTAACTGTACCATCCCCCCTGTTGAGACATGGCTCTGCCCATGGCTCAACAAAGCCGCATATCTAAATAAATTAGATGGTAATATTGGCTTCCTCTCTTTGGAGATGTACAGTCCTTCTTCAAGAATTGCTCCTCGTTTAACCCACTTCTGCTTCTCTGCTTTTGTAGTTAATGTCTGCATTGTTTTCAACATTTCTAGATCTAAAGTCTCAGAAGGTTGTAATTCTTCATTTGAAAACAAGGTCTCTGGGTCTGAGGCAGCTTGCTTTGCAGCTGCATCGGCCCGAGCATTTCCTTTTGAAATCTTATCCTGTTGTTTAGTATGAGCTGCACATTTACAAATAGCTATTTTAGTAGGTAACTGAATGGAATCTAACAGATTCAAAATCAATTGCGCATGGTTAATCGGTTTGCCAGTGGATGTTATCATTCCCCTATTCTTCCACTGTTGCGCAAAAACATGCACTGTAGAGAAAGCATACTGACTATCAGTATATATGTTTACACATCTGTCTTCGCTAAAGTGCAGGCACGTGTTAAAGCTATCAATTCTGCTGCTTGAGCAGACAAGTTATGCTGCAGGGATTGTGCTTCTACAGTTTCAACATCTGTTACTACTGCATAACCCACTAGGTTCTTTCCTGTAGGACCCTTCTACATGATCCGTCTACATAAAATGTCACCTCTGCATCAGCTAAAGGCACATCAGTGAGATCTTGTCTAGGTAAGGTTATTTGTTCCATCTCTTGTAGGCAGCTGTGTGGTGTGCCATCCACAGGAGTCGGAAGCAAAGTTGATGGATTTAATGTTGTGCATCGTTCAATTAGCATATGAGGTTGGCTCAATAGTATGGTCATACATGAAAGGTGTCTAGCAGGAGATAAAAATGCTATTTTTTCTTGCAGTAAAATTATCGTAACTGCATGAGGCACTCTCAAAGTGAGAGGGTGAAATAATACCACTGAGGCTGAAGCCTGTACTGCCATGGCAGCTGCGACAACTGCTTGTACACAATGTGGCAATGACCGTGCCACCGGATCTAACTGCGATGAATAGTAAGCTATGGGGCGTTGCTTACTGCCATGTTGTTGCGTCAATACTGACGTCATATATCCCTGCCTACAATCTACGGTCTGAAAAAATCTCTTATGGTAATTCGGAAGTCCTAAAACTAATGATGAAACTATCAATTGTTTTAGTCTGCAAAAAGCTGTTTCTGCTTCCGGTGTCCAATGTAGTGTTTCTTGTGCTGCCATAGGTGTTTTAAATATTAAATCAGCCAATGGAGCTATCTCCAAAGCATAATTCGGTATCCAACTTTGACAAAAATTAGTCGTTCCCAGAAAGGACATCATTTCCTTTTTGGTAGTTGGTTTAGGTGCTTGCAAAATCGCTGTTTTTCTAGCTTCATCTAATGTTCTACCCTCCTTGGATATCACATATCCCAGGTACTTAACCTGCTTTTTCCAAAGTTGTAATTTGTGCTTGTTTACTTTGTGCCCTTGTTCTGCTAAAAACTTCAACAATGCTATTGTGTCTTCCCTACATTGCTGCTGGGTAGGGGCTGCAAGCAAGATGTCGTCTACATAAAGTAATACTTGACTGCCCCCTGGTGGAATAAATCCCGCCAGGTTGCTAGCCATCTCTTGTGCGAATATTGTTGGACTTTCACTATATCCCTGTGGTAGTCGAGTATATGTATACCTTTTACCCTGAAATGTAAAGGCAAACCAATATTGACTGTCAGGGTGTATAGGTATTGAAAAGAAAGCATTGCTTATGTCTACCACAGTAAAATACTGCTATTGTGGCTTCAAGTCATTTAATAAAGTATGTGGGTCTGGCACCGTAGGTGCCCTAGGTATTACCGCATCATTCACGGCTTGTAAATCTTGTACCATCCGCCATACCCCGTTTGCTTTTTTAACAGGAAACAGAGGAGTATTACATGGTGAATCCAAAGATTCTACCAGTATCCCTTCCTTAAGTAATGCCATTATTATAGGTTTGATTCCCTGCTCTGCATCTTTTCTCAAAGGATATTGTCTTTTTTGTGGTCTAATTGCTGATTTTGGTGTAATAGTTACTGGACCTGCTGTTCGAATAAGCCCTACATCTGATTTCCCTGTTGACCAAAGAGTGCTTGGTATATCACCCAAGGCTTTTTCTTCTTCTTCTAACAAGAACGCCAATCAGCTGTCCTCACTCTGCTGTAAGTGTACTGCTGGGCGTGCCTGTGTCAGCCAATTCAATTTCTGCTTCTGTACTCCTTGCTCCAACAATTCTGAGTCGGTTTGTTTCTCCCATCTTGTCACTTTGTCACCCACATCTACCCACCTAACATTCCTGCTTTTGGTTAAACTGACATGCGGTAGCTTGTTGGATTTATACAATTCCATGAATTCCTGAGGTAATGAACAACTCACCATACTATTACCCTCAGTATCCCAATACAAAGTTCGTAATATTAATCTATTTGCAGGATTTCTGAACAATTTTTGTTCATATTCCTTATCAGGCCCTGGTGTGCTACAATAGTATAGAGTACAATGTAACAAATGTTGCTGATCAAAATCGAGGGAGGGCACCTTACTGATGGCTACGTTCATCAGTTCGTTGGTCACTGCCCTTGGACCGGCCGTAACCAGGTCCTGGCTGTACCAATAATAGGCTTCTCCCTCGATCGCACTACAAAAGCATCCATTTGTCTTTGTGCCTCCATACCCTTCATGGTAGGAACTACTGCTATGCCAAAAGCTGCATAAGATCTCTTCCCAATAAATTCATTGGACATTTTGCAGAAAGTACTATTTTACTTCTCTGGGTTATACCTGAGACAGGGTCAGTTATCGCTATATCATGGGAAAGTGGTTCCCTGTATAGCTGTCCGTTTGCTGCTTTCACAAATATGTAGTCAGGTGATTCAGAGTGCTCCGGTAACTTTGAAGGGTGTATCAAAGTTCGTGATGCCCCTGAATCACACAAGAATTTGATTTCTCTCCCCTCCACCAGAAGTGTAACTTCCGGTTTTGTGTCTGCTAAATAGAGCTCCAAGCTCAACAAGGCCAAATCCAAAACTTCACTCTCCCCAGCTTCTACATCCGTTTGTATATTATCTGTCTCTTCTATTACATTTACATTATCTCCCTGCTCATTAGTCTCTCCTGATGACTGTTGAGCAGTATGACTGTCATATAGTCAATCCTCGTCATTTTTATCCTTTTTTTCTGCAGGTGCTTTGCTCCTGCAATCCCTTGCTAAGTGTCCTTTCTTCCCGCAGTTAAAGCACTCACCTCTTTTTTTCCTGTCCTCATAGAACTCTGAATCCCTGTCAGAGCGTTTGTTGCCCTGAGTATTTCGCTTACCCTTTTTACCTGACTGTACTACAAAGACTTCTGCTCCATCTTCAGCTGTGAAGACCTGCGTCTTCTTTTTCTTTTTGCTGTTAAAATGTCTTTCAGCATGCCTAGCATACTCTAGTAAGGCTTGAAGCCTACTCGTTCGATGATCTATCATATGCTTCATGATGAAGCTACTGATAGGGGCAATGCAACCTTTTAAAAATGCATTTTTCAATTGTTGTTCATATGGGCTATCGTTTTTCTGATTTTCAGGAATAGCCATGCCACTATGGTTATTGAAACATTCTAATAATCTACCATAGTATGCATCTACTGTTTCATTATCTTGTTGTATGCATTGGTTAATACAAGTCCAATCTGCTCTAGGTTTCCATTTTTCAGTAATGCGGTCTGTAAGACCCTTCAACCTAGTATCTAACTCTGCGTCACTATGTAGGAGTGGCCTAAGTTGTGCGTCACGAGCATTCCAGACGCCGCAAACCATGTGCCAGTCTGGACCTATAATTTGTCTAATTACTTTCTCTACCTCTTCCCCATTCAAGTGGTAACTCAATCTCATACCCTGTAAATCTTGTGTAAACTTTTCAAAGTTAATCTTTGGATGGGGAATTCCCTCTGTAGCTTTCCGGATATCCTCCGGTGTCCATGGTCTATATACTAAGAGAGTTGAGTCCTGGCCTTCCTGTCCTGCCTGTGGGTTTGGTACTTCAATTAATGGACAGATTTCCTCACTCTCATCTAATGAATCTCTGCTTAGTTGAACATCTCTAAGTGTTTTACGTGTTCGGGATCTTGTTTCAATAGGTTCTCTTACAAATGGTTGTTTTAACACCCCTGTTGCCTCAGGATAACGTGGGGGGGGGTCCAGCCCGCCCTCCCGCTTCATATTCTGAATAAGGTATCGGAGGAGGTGGTGGGGGAGGGGCCGTTGCTACTACTGTATTATTATCCTCCTTGTCTAAAAATAATGCTTTCGCATTTTTAATTTTCTGCTCCCTTCGGTTTACTTCCTCAATCCACCTATGTGCTTGAGGAACACCCAACTGTCATTGTTTTTTTGCCTGACCTTCTGCGTCAGATTTTAACTGCTTCAAAAGTTTCACTAGTGATATTTTATCTAGTTTACCGTCAAATTCATATTTGTTGACCCATTTTGCAAAATACCTCACATTATCTGCTCTTTGCAATTGCATATACTTTGCGTCATCTGTTAGGGGCGGATCTCGCGACCCCTTAGTGCACTGATTTCCCATGTCTAAAAAAAGACTGTTACGTAACCCTTCTCTTGTACCACGTGGTATCTTATTTCCCCGTATCCACAGTAGTGTCTAGAATGACTGTTTACTTTGCTTTGTTATTCCCTGATCTATGACTCAAGATACAATACTTCGACTATCTCTCTCCCTGCTATCACAAACCTTAGTAATAGCACAGTGTAACCTGGTCCCTGATCTAAAACAAAGACAAAGAGGGAAATTCTCCTTACCTGAGCCTCCCGCTTACCGCAGTACTTCTTAGGATCCAGTTTTCCGCTTTTCGGCCACAGATCAGAAAGTGGACAGCCTCTTTACATACAACAATTCAGTCGGAGGTCTTTTCACTCGAGAAGGACCACTCTGGCAACTTCTCCTGCGCAGTTTTCAGTACCACCTATGTACTCTGACCTGCAGCTTACCAAGGGAATTCAGGCTTTATGAAGGACCAAAATGTTAAATAAATTGTTAAAATCAGACTGTAAAAATCATTAGGTTTTTCAAAATGACAGACAGTAACACAGGATGCTCAGGTATCAAACAATATTTTATCTAATGTACATTAGGAGGCAAAAAACCATACATAAACATGTACAGAGTTTTGACTAACTACCATAAGAAAGTTTACATATTTTATACCCTTCTTGATCAGCTTTTGCCCACCTTACTGACGTAGTCAGTCACAGGGCCTTTACATCATTATAGTTCATAAGAAAATGCTGAGGTAATGCTTTTTCAAAAAGTTTTTTCCCATGAGAATATTATAGCCTTGCAAGGCACCTGGTCAGTCACAATGTCTTTCCGAGGATGTAACTAATTCAAGGCTCTTGGATTAGTTCGAATACAATGGATGAATGTCTTCTTAATACATTTCTTTGTCTCTCTGTCCACCAGCTGGACATTATTACTGATAGTGTTCACAAGGCCATTCTTCTCGGTGGAAGCAGGAAAAGATACACATATAGACAGATTCATTACTTTCTAACTTTGCAGATAACATTACTGAAAGACATAAGCCAGTCGAGCTAGCTACTGTCAGGGTCAAAGTTTTAATCATACTACAGCTAAGCTTCAAGCAATAATATGCAAGTTCATTTCTACTGCCATTCTAGTAAAATAGAATTAAATGCATTATATATTATACTGTTTTCAAACTTTGCATTACATATATGTTTGAGTACATATTCTTCTAATAGTTTATATATGTCTAAGCACACATTTTCCTAACAGCTTATATATGTCTAAGTACATATTCTTCTAACAGCTTATATATGTCTAAGCACATATTTTTCTAACAGTTTATATGTGTCTAAGTACATATTTTTCTAACATAATCCATTCCAGTTCTCTCTTCTCTGGCAAAGGTCCTTATTCATTTCATCTGAACCAACATTTTGTTTTTCTTTTTGTGCAATTTTGTACCCTTGAGTGCTGGCACAGTTCCCTGGCTTCATAAGCACAATCCACTATTGTGCACTTTGCAAAATATGTAGATACGTGTGTCAGTCTATTGTACACCATTCATAAACACAACAGCAATGTGCAGTGTTACATACAGCAAGGTCACTGAATGTCAGATAGTGAAGTGAAGTGAAAATGAGTGAGTACCACCATTGTGGGCAACACTTGTGATGGTACACAGGTGCTGTCAGAATGTCACAGGATAGGAAATTATACCGACAAGTGAAACTTCAAGCCATGATAGTACATCTGCTATTACTATGCCTATACATTACTGCCTACCCATTCCAATAAAAATATAATAAGCATTAACATTATTGCAGTAGGCAGCATCTTACAGGTACCAGATATTAGCTGATATGCATTGCTAGGAGGTTTACAGCACCATAGTACACACTGACACAATGACACCATAGTACAGGAGGAAAGTATCATGTCATCCATGCTTGTGATTCCTATACCTACTTATGTATATTAACATGTGAGAGCAGTTCACATTGCCATGCAGCACAGGCATGTGCCTATGTGTAAAACGACCTGTCACAGTAGTCCACCAATGGGATTTATGTTAGTCATCCCCTACACATCACCTCGGCATCTCCTTGTGGTTCTCACCACAGCCCACAAGGAACAGATCATCCTGCGTCCAGCCATACAGCTTCCTCCTGGGAATTGAAATTCAAGTTATACTTTTTACCAAAGTTAGAAAAAAAAACATATACAACAAACTGCAGGTATACATTGGTGTGGCAGACAACATATGCTGTATAAACAAAAACTCATGTACAATACATTTGGCACTTACTGTTCATAACTGCCTATCACACCGAAGAAGCACAGTTGTCTCAGTCCAAAGTCAGCCTAGTGGTGTGGAACTGGTGATTTTCTATACATAAGTTAACTTAGAGAAGATAACAGAGCTGATTATGGCTTGTGAATTTAAGCTGCCATTGAACTGAGCATGGGAGAAGGAGAATTCCTGAAACTGATAAAAGGCAGAGAGAAATGCAATGGTCTTCTGTTGTGAGGTTAGACTGGACAGGCAAGTGCCAACTAAGGCTTTCAGCTACTTTCGCTGAATGATTACCAACCCATCACTACTGAGTGCCTTATACAATTACACACAAACATGCGCAAACACATGCACATTCAGTTTTGATAGCTTTTATATTCAAAATCCATAGACAGTTGGATTAACCCTGATTCTTTCCAACTTGGATTTCTGTTTGATGACTTTCCTACTGCTAATGCATACAAAATGAAGCTTGTCGAAATATTTCAAGAACAACTAAACAGGTATTTCTTTATCCTTTCCTTTTAATATGAAGCTGAAAATGTCTTCCCTACCTTTTGATAAGAAGAAGAGTAGATTATCCATAGTTATTATAATTATCAGAATGTTTCTTTATGGTACTTGACAAGAAAGACTAGTATTTCAATCCAGGTGGCAATGCTGTATTCACTTTAATGAGATCAGTATGTCTTTTGCAATAGAAGTCATTCAGTACAACAGTTAGACCACAGTATAAAAGTGTTAGATTATGGATTTATGTCTTGTATTTATAAGTCACATAAATGTGTGCCAGTTTTCACTTTTTTATATCTAACTCTTATTTATGGAGGGTAGTTTTTAACATGTACGCCATTTTACATGGTCAGTGGTTAAATAAGCTCATGTTTTTTTATTGTCAGGGTCTGTTCTCTCTGGCAATTCAAAATGTACACATTTCCTGACATTTCTTTTCTATACTTCTATTCTTTTATTTGCTCAATGGTTTTAGTCTAAAGTGTAATCATATAATACAAACCCTGGACTTCAGAAAAATTGCCTGCTGTCATGTAAATTGCCTACCACTGATAGGTCAGTTTACATGATCAGTGAAATATGATTCAGAGATAGCTTTGGCCACAAAGAGAAAAACCTCATTACTGGTCCATTTGCATGTCTTGGAATTGCATTTTCCATCTCCACCTCCTCCTACTAGCACTATTACTACAACTACTGCTACTACTAGTACTAATACTATTACAACTACTGCTACTACTAGTACTAATACTATTACAACTACTGCTACTACTAGTGCTAATACTATTACAACTATTTCTACTACTAGTAGTACTACTACTAACACACCTACTGCTACTACTAGTACTACTATTACAACTACGGCTACTACTAGTACTACTACTATTACAACTACTGCTACTACTAGTACTAATACTATTACAACTACTGCTACTACTAGTACTAATACTATTACTACTGCTACTACTAGTACTAATACTATTACAACTACGGCTACTACTAGTACTACTACTATTACAACTACTGCTACTACTAGTACTAATACTATTACAACTACTTCTACTACTAGTAGTACTACTACTACCACACCTACTGCTACTACTAGTACTACTATTACAACTACGGCTACTACTAGTACTACTGCTATTACAACTACTGCTACTACTAGTACTAATACTATTACAACTACTGCTACTACTAGTACTAATACTATTACAACTACTTCTACTACTAGTAGTACTACTACTACCACACCTACTGCTACTACTAGTACTACTATTACAACTACGGCTACTACTAGTACTACTGCTATTACAACTACTGCTACTACTAGTACTAATACTATTACAACTACTGCTACTACTAGTACTAATACTATTACTACTGCTACTACTAGTACTAATACTATTACACCTACTGCTACTACTATTACAACTACTGCTACTACTAGTGCTACTACTATTACAACTACTGCTACTACTAGTACTAATACTATTACAACTACTGCTACTAGTACTAATACTATTACACCTACTGCTACTACTGTACTATTATTACTACTATTGCTACTGCTACTACTGCTCCTACTACTAATTTTACTGCCAATATTGTTATTATTCCTGTCAGCCCTGTAACAACAGTCGTGTACACTGGCAAACTTTGCATCCCTTTGTCACATAACCCCCACACACACACACACACACACTCTCATGTCTCCTCATATCCATGTCTTTGTTGAACGTCACCAAATTCACCTGCACGTGGACGTCTTCCATTGATGCTTGACCAGTCTTTCAATGGTGTAAAGTTTTTCTGCTGACCATGGTAATTTATGTAGCTGAGCAGTTCTCTGAATTGCTTGGCAGAATAAAGTAGTAGCCACATGCATTTCAGTGGGACAGCACATGCTTATTTCACATTAGCTGCTCCTCTGGCTTGCCTCATTATCTGTCAAAGCCAGCAGGACTGCCCTCTGCCATTTGCACTCCTGATAGCAGAAAATCATTGGAGTAGGGAGGTCACTGAAATGGAAAGGGTTATTACAAGGAGGAAGCCACTTGTGGTAAAGCTTATCACATACAATGAACATTTTTGAATTCCGGGCAAAGATTTTTCCTCCCACTGAAGTGTGATATATTGCACATTCTACTAATGAGTCAGGTATTAGCACTGAGGCACCTATCAGTATGTTTGAGAAATAATTTTAATACTTTTAAGCAGAAGAAGAAAACTATGTGAGTGCATCATTACACCAGGTGAAATAAAATTAATTATGTGTACCTGTTTTATGCAGTTTTCCTGTCAAACTTAATTTTATTATTTTATTCTTGCTGCTTTGCTAACAGTGCCACCAAGAGCAGTGTCACATTTTGCTACAAATGCATTGCCATGGTCACAGAAGAGCATGCATTTAGAATGTCTCTAAGCCATCCCAATGACTGCTACTGGCAACCACAGACATAAAATCAATGGTGTGATTTATATAGTGGCATAACTTTAAAAAAGAATGCACTTTGGTGCACTCCCTATTGCTTGCTCAAAATTAAATTAGTAGTTCAGAAACATTCAGCAGTCTTGCATGGCATTTTATTATATCATTCTGTATGCATCTTGTTATTCAATTCTTTTAGTTACTTAGTGTAAATAAGCTACAGTTAAAAAGCAGACCCTGCAGAAAACTCTCCCAGTACTGGCCTTCATTCCAAACCATCCTGCCAAAACTCTTCCCCATTAATTGCACTTTAATGCACGATCTATTAGTTTTTGGTTTTGCACATCAAGAAGACATCCTTTCCTTTTCCAGATCCTACTTCTGCTGTCAAAGAAAGTAATAACCAGACATTGGTTTGATATTTCTCCTTCCAAAGAAGAGGAATTTGGGCAAATACTAAGGGAAGTATACCGAGCTGACCATCAATTGGCTATATGTTGGGGATTCATGCCAAGTTTTTACAGCTTTGGTTACTGCTTTTAAAATTTAACTTAACCTGCAGGTCAGCTTATGAGCCAGCCAATATATACAATGTTATACCACGTGCCAGCCTTTTGATGATGCATATTTTGGTGACATTTTAGTGCTGACTGCTTTTCCCTGTAAATTTCAGTTTAAATGTAATCAGAGATGAGATGATTTTTTTCTTTCCATCAAGTTGGTGGCCTGCATATTTCATATTTCTCATTTCTTATTTCAAATTTCATACTTCTTATTTCATATCTTATTTTCATGTAGCTTCTTCCAGTTTAAGTATTAATTACCTTTTATATAAATAAGCATTATAGTGATGTATAGATCAAGTTGTTCATCCCTATACAATTTGTCATGCAATAATCTCTTTAGAATATTGGAAATTTATTGTTCCATATAGGTGCTGCAGTAGCGTTGTCGCCTCACAGTAACACGTTGTTCTGTTCGATTCTCAGCTAGAGCGTCTTCTGTGTGGAGACATGCGTGAATGGGTGTACCTTCATTGAAGGTTGTGCATCAGGGCCGGCAACTCGGCATGTAAAAATCTACTGCCAATCATTAGCAGACCGGAGTGGCGACTGTGGCGACCCCTAACCAGGAAAAGCTGAAAGACACAACAACATAACTGATTTTTCTCTTATGTATGTGTTTGGAAATTTTAAAAATAAAATAAAGAAAAAGCAATAGTTCCCTAAGGTTCAACCTAATTACATTCCAAGCAATAATTAAATTAAATTAAATTAAATTAAATTAAATAAATAATTTATTCCTAAACTACAGCTGAGCATGTCAAAATCTCACTACAAGGTTTTTAAACACCGCTTGCCTTTTAAGTAATTTGTATGCTTTGTAAAATAACATGTATTAAACATATAAATTACAATATACAGTTTAGACTTACTTTAGTCATTAAAAAGATATCCATTTGCGTACTTGTTTAGCCAATAAAAAAGCTAAAAAACAAACATTATTTGTTGTCATAAAGATTGTCCAGATATAAAATTACTCTATAGTCAATGCAGTTTGTATTTAAAAAGCCTTTACATTTACACACTACAATACCAGTTAGCTTACCTCATTCCTGGTATCACAGTACGTGACCCAAGCATTGGCATATCATCTGTACTGCTGCTCTTAAGGAGGAGAAAGTAAAAAAAAATGTGCAGTGATTTCCACATAAAAGACTACTTCGATTGTAAATTCTGCATGAAATTTTGATATCGCTTTGATATGTCACCTCCTAGTAACTCATGCATAAACAATTATACTAGTACATGTCATTTAAATGTTCTTCATTTTTTAGCTTAAACTGAAGTAATATCTTAGCACTCTTGGAATGCATACAGAAGTAGTAAATATAGAGTGTCTAAAATGAAATGTGATATTGTTTATATCTCCACAGAGTGGGCCATTCACATTCATTTGCTGGACTGTATGTAATAAATGAAGTTTGGCAACAAACTAAGTTGTCCTGGGACATCTTCATGGGGAGGGGGGGGTTAGGTTAATACTAAGGGGATTTAAGTGGGTTGGGGAGGTGAAAGGGTTAAGTGGAGGCAGGGATGGTTGGGAGGAAATGAGATAATGAAGGGGAGGGGCTTAAGAGGTTTAGTCTAGTGTAGTTGGGTTAAGCAATCACATTTTGGCATGAACTTGCTAAGGCAAGTTGTTCGTCCGAAATGACCTTTGGGTGTTTCAGAGAACAGGTAGGCCATTGGTGAAGAGTAGTGGGACAGTTATAACAGATGGATGGTCTATTTATATATGCAAAGGTTACTTGTGACAAGGAAAGGTGGTTCTATGGGCTTGTTGGTCCTGGGGAGAGCAGGTGGCAATGGTTAATGGGGTAAGGTTATTGGTATGGATGGTATTTAGGGCAAAGGGTTGAATTGACATTACGAGGCACGTTGTTTGTGAGGGATTATGCTTTCTCTTTGGTTGGCGGTTTAGCTGAGGCTGGTCTCGCAGTCTATTGCATCGGTGACTATTCGTTTGGTGAGGTGCGTAGCTTTCTGGTATTTTCTGCCATCCCTGCTGGTTTTTTTTTTCAGGCCTCGTTGTCAGTAGGGCGAAACTGGTAATTTAGTAGGCGAATAGCTTATTTACACCAGAGTTAAGAGGGGTATTTATCTCACTAAGTGTTTTGCCGCTATAACCATTTTCTGAGGTATTTTCCTCTAGGGAAGCTATGCATGGCTTTTCACTACCTCGAGGGAGTTAAAATAATGGCTCCGACTGCGCATGAGTGGTGTTGCAATAACTGCCGGTGGAGAGTGGCAGTAATAATGGTACAGCTTTTCTGCAGATGAGGGATGTGTAGAAGACAGACTTCACAGTCTTGATGAATCTGGTAGGAAGGCACCATTCTTTTGTATTTCACAGTTAAAATAAGTACACAAAAAAAAAAAAAAAAAAGCTGATATGAGGTAAGATTAGTCTTTAGGTGGTACCTTCATGTCAGCTTGTACTAGAGTCTTCAAATAGTCGCAGTTTCAGTTCTGTTTTGAATTTTGGGATTGTTGGTGTTGGGGGGGGGGGTCTAAGGCATGCATCCACTGAGTCATGCTAAATGCATTGTTGTAGCGGGTCTGTGTGGCGGTGGTCTTATTTGCTGGATATATGAAGAAAAAGAAGAAAAGGATACTAGTCAATGGTGGTGATATGGGTTTTGGTGGAGTTCCCGGGGTTGGGGGTTTGGTTCCCCCAGTATGCAGTGTGAATGTTGTTTTTCTGACTCTTTGTCTGAGATGGTTGATGGTGGTGATGGGGCCTTGTGTTGTGTGGCTTCAGTTGAGCCACTTGTGGTTTCGCGGGCTGGGGGATTGTGTTCCCCGATGCTCATGCGTGATGAAGAAAAAAAAAAAGGAGTTGTGTGGTGCGTCTGTGGTCCGGGCAGGACCTCGTTCTGGTAGTGTTTGGTGGGAGGCTTTAGTTATTTAGTAACTTAAGTGTTCCCAGCATGCAGAGTTTGGAAAGTAAGAATAAAAGTCATACAGACACACCTGGCTGCAATGTGCATTCAGAGCAGATCCTGCTACATAGGTGTGATATTAGGATACATCTGAGTTATGCAAGTCAACAACTTAGCCATAGAATTATGAACCTGATTGAATCAGGTTAGGTCAGAAATTATGCAACAATTATAAGTGCTTTTTATTTTATTCTGGAGAGTTATCACTACTTGTGAAGACTGAAGAGTACAGAGTACTCCTTTAAAAAAAAAAAATTACTAACATTTTCTTTTATTCTTTAAATGAATCTTATATGTCAAACTGCAGCACCCTTGGACCATGAGCTGTAAATTATCTTACCATTTTTTATGAGTGAATTTAAAAAAAAAATACATTTACCCAACCTATCATACAGACAAACTGCCCTTCACGTTTAGGCAGTTTTGCAGGCAGTTTCCAGCTCATGCAAATCTATGATGAAGGTTTCAGTTGTTTTAACTTCCTTTAGAAAGGATAGGCATAAAAAAAATGGCAAATGAGGTTTGTCTTCCTGATAACATGTAGAATGTAATCTGGATGCTAATTCCCAATAGGATTCCAAGAAAGTCATCCTCAAATACAAGTAGGGTTGGAAAGATTCGCAATAGACAACTATTTACATTAAAAAGCTAGTATTCATATTTTAATCTTACTTTGCTAAGGATTTTGTGATATTTAGTTAGTGAAGAACTAAAAATAAACTGGTTCAAACATGTTACTTAGGATGGTGTTGGTAGAGTGTGACGTTGCACTTGGTTGTAGTTTAAGATTTAAGGTGACATATATGAAATATAAGCATCTATTTAACTTAAAACATAGTTAGATAACTCAATAGACAGGCTAATAGATATATTTGGATTAGAAAGACTTAAATGTTGAACATGAACTGTGGAACAGGTGTATTTGCTTGCTTACTAATGAGTTGTGGGAGTTCTTTCCTTTTCACTTAAGTCACTAGCTCATTTTATATTATTCTTTATACATTTTGTGATGGCATGTTACTTTTCCCTCTAGCTACTCATGCTATTTGAATTGCATACTAAACTATAAAGCCTTGGTTTAAAAAAAAATGTCTGTGTAGAGCTGTCATTTGTGTGCCGGATACCATACTATTCTGATTTTGAAGTACAGCTGCTGTTTTGTTAGCTCTTTGTTGTAGAAAATACATAACATAAAGGCAGGAACCAATGTTTCTTGTACGTAAAATACTGCTTCCATATTATGTTGGTTAGTGTGCCTCATTTGGGGATGGAAGCTTAAGAGCTAGGCAGATGGCTTTACAATATAAGTTAGCTTGGTTTATACACGGCTCTAAATGATGTGGTCTGGATTCGCAAGGTTACCCGGGTTGTGGATAATGATAGGTCCTTTCATGTGTGGAGTTTAGTTTTAACATACTCGACTGGTAGTTAAATTTACCTAGGGTATTTGATAGGGTCATTGGACGCATAGCTTCAGTTATGGCTGCTTTGTCATAGATGGGAGTGGCAGTGGTATATTTATTACCAGGTTGGCAGGATAGGTTGTCCTTGAAGATGCCTTGGAATGTGTGACCTATTTTGGATGTTTTACATGTCTTTTTCTTTCTTGCAGATGGGGTCTTGGAACGCTGCGGCTGTAATTTGGAATAGCTGGGTATAAGGTGGAGCCTGCTCATTACTATTAGAGGGTTTAATTTTGTCCTTTTCTTTGTAGATGGTGGTGTGCTGAGTACCAGTTGCGACGATACAGTGAATTTGCAGAAGATGGAAGCAGTGGCGAGTGAGGAGGTTACAAAAGGGAAACACAAGTGGGCAACAGTTACTGATGGAAGTAAGTGGATTTCAAAGTTGTTGAGTTTTGGTAGAGGATTTTACACTGCTAGTCAGAGAAGGACAGGCATTTTGAGTTTTTATATCAGGGTTAATGGGTTGTACAATTTGTTCTATTAATCATTAGTATGTTAGATTGACATTGAAAGTTGTTCCTGTTTTTAGGCATTTGCGTTCAATAGTAAAAGGGAACATGGCCATTGGCCATAGGTAAAGGTTTGATGGGGTGGCAGGGGTCCTGGTCAGTGCCTCCATGTTAAGTAATCATGGTATGTGTGCACATAGAATTTATCATTGTTTCTTTCCTTGCAGATTGCTGGAGTGCAGAAATCATCATGTGCTGGCTTGAAAAAGGGATTTGAAAGGTGATGTTTTTGATAGGATGGACATTCTTGCCACTTGAACGGGGCACAAGGAGGGTCTGAGTAATCATCTTAGTAAGGCATGTTTGAGCTCTCTGTTTAATTACTGGGAGCTGACTATTGCAATGGTATAGGGGGCAAGTAAGGAAGAGTTAGGTAAGGGGGCCAAAGGGGGAAAACTGTTGGGGATGGTTTATGGGGAGTGTGGGGATGCGTATGGTCATGATGTTCATAGGAGCACAGGAACTTGTTAGGCTACAGCTCTACAGCTCCTGCAAGCCAGTGAAGTTCAATCCTTGCTTTCTTGGAACCATGGGTGGTTGTATTCACTCATCCAGTTGTTCGAACTGTATGTGGGGGAGGGCCAAGGAGGTGTTTGACATGATGCTGGAGTTTATTCCTAATGTGTGGCATCTTGGGGTGACACATTTGTCTCTTGAGTAAGTAGTGTTAATGTTACATACCAGGTTAAGGTTTTACAGAATAGCACAAGGATCATTTCACTTGGGGTTTGGGTGAATTTTGTAGATAAGGTTTTAGGAAGTATCGTAGGTAGGTGGCTGTGTTGGGGTAGTTTTAGAAACTGGGTGAATTGTTACAGGTGAGTTAGAATGTATAAGGAAGCCTGGTTGCAGTATAAGGCAGCTGTAGGATACTAGTGGTATAAGGTAACATGGGGAAAGAGTTTTTTTTTTTTTTTTTTTTTTTTTTAAGGGAAAGGCTAGGGACAAACAGGGGTTAAGAATGGATTGGTAATGAGTGAATTGGGGGTGTTTATGACTTGGCATGTAGAGTATTTCATTGCGGAGCACATGTGAGTTTTCAAGAACTAGGTCAAGGGGTGCTGGATTTCTGCCATCTAAGGTTAGGACATTAAAGTTTTGGAGTTAGACTATTCCCTACAGTAATGAAGTTGTTTCACATATAGAACTGGGTAGTGGGGGGCTAAGGTGATATGCTATGGTTAGCACTTGGGTGTGAGACTTGCTACTAGTTCGACTGGGTGCCGTCTTGAGTTCATGAGGTTATAGTTTGTGGTTTTGTTGTTGTTATAGGCTGTCACTACATTCAGGTTGAGCCATGATTTCAGCTTTGAAGGCAGCGGGCTAAAAGGGTATGTGTTCTTTTGGTGTGGATGTTCCGGGTTACAATGGGGTCACGGTAATCCTACTTTATGTAGTTTCATTAGGGTGTGTTTCAGTGATGGCATGGCAAAGGGGTTTATGACGGGATTCTAAGGTGCTTTACCGATGATGGGTACACCAAATGATGTTTGGCTTGCCCCTTCCCTTTATGGGAAATGGATTGAACAATTTTGGGTAAAGGGAGGGGGAACAGCCTGGTCAGGCTGGTTGGCGGAGAAGAGGGATTGGCTTGCCCTCTTCTGCTCCCCTCTGATGTCTAGAGGTTCATTTCAAGGATCTGGGGAAAGGAAATGAGTAGTTGGAGGAAACTTGTTGAATAGATAAGCAAGGTAAGGATGGTGCTTATTTGGTGGAATGTAATTCAATGGATGGTGTATGAAGTGAGTTGGGACGCTGATTCATAAGTAAAGTAAGCGAGTAGAGGTATGGACCCTGCTTGTTGGGCATGGTGAAAGTGAGATGGGACGCTGCTTCATAAGTAAATTAAGTTAGTAGAGTTATGGATGCTGCTTACTGAGGCAGAGTGAGTTGGTATGCTGCCCTGATTAACATTACAAGGATGTTATGCTGTATTTTGAATCAATTATATCATGAATAGCTGTAATTAAAAAAGTTGGTGATCAAAGCTATGTTATGGAAATTTAATAAAAGTCATTGAATGTCATTTGGTGTGCTGTGTTTTATTGAAGGGGACTGGGACAACACTTCTTAGTAAATGTTGGCAACTCGTGTTTTACCACAGCATTTGGCAGGTTACCCTGAGGGACTGTAAAAACAGACGACTCTTAGTAACACAGCAAAGTAGCATTTACATACCAGTGTCTTACAGAACAGTAAAACAGCTCCCCTCTCTGATACTCAGTTTTTTGATGAAAATATTTTAAAATATATTCTCATTAAAAGATCCAGCTATTAAGTGTTTAATATCTAAGCTGCATTGTATCTGTGACACAGTGTCACCAACCCATGTCCTGAGACAACTAATTTACTGTCTGCCATTTTGTATCACCCCATTATTTCCATACTTTGAATTATTATAAAATATTGCATACATATCATAAAATAGAGTTACTTTTATGTCTTGCTTTTTCTTGCTGACGTGAACAGTGCTAACAGTTCTAGTTCTTTCAAGCATGATTTAACTTTATTTATTTTTTTAATGTTTTTATATTTTATCCTGCATACCATCATGTTTAGCATGCCAGATTGTGGATTGTTTTTAAACTTCAATGTGCTGATTCACACAAGGCATCCCTGGAACCTGCTCTGACTGAACCTTTTGCACATCTGCAAAACAAACAGCATCAGAACTGTTTGATCTAAAGACCTAACTTTTGCTTGTGACTTAGACAGGACATGTTGGAGAGACAGATATGCATGTCAAATTTGAGGACTAGGCTCATCATCCATTGAAACAAAGACCCTCCCTAATCCTATTTAAGCATAACTTGGACCAGCAGGTGAGAAACTGAACATTCACCACAGGTCTGGTATCTATGTCTCTGATGGAGAGAATCAGTCAGTAAATCATGTCATAAACAACAATCACCCCTATATAAATGTCTAAAGCATATAACTTGTGGGACAGTGGGACACACTTGGGTCGCATGACTAGGCTTATAAAGACCCCAGTGTTCATTAGCCTAGTATACACCTATGAACCTACGAAAAGACAATAGTCATCTCTCTTTAGGGTGACGGGTGCATTTTATTCTTAGTGTTGTACAATCTCATATAGGTTCTTATTAAATATAAGCAGCATGTGTTGACAACAAATGAAGAGGTAACAGTGATGATTGACCTTTGTACGCAGCCATCTGACAACTTCACCAGTGAGCTCTGCTTGTCTCTTACTTTCTCATTGAATGACAGTCTGCTTGCTTCTTTTGAGATGTTGATCTATGTATTTGTTGTTCATGATGCACTTTTTTTGGCCATAGCAACATCAAATAAAATCTTGAAAGCGAGCTAATCAGAGTGATTAAATAGACATCATTTGTAAACTAATTACCAGTACCACTGTGATAATTATGTTACTAGTTAAGAGGCACTGAATATGTAGGAATCATCTTCAGTGATGTAATAATTACAGGTGGATGTGAAATACATGGCATGGGATTGACAAACATTAATAGATGTAAAGAAATTTCATAACTATCTCCAAAATGTCTTTTTTTTTTTTTTTTTTTTTGCAGCATTTATTTTTCAAGCTCCTGTAGAGTTACTGGCAGCTAACCTTAAACTCAATGACCATACTACCATCACTGTAGTAGCCATCTACATTCCACCAGGGGATAACATTCTCTCTTACCTTTCTCACCTTATTCCTAATGAAACCATCCTCCTTGGGAATGTAAATATTAACTGGCTAACCCTCTGTAATCCTAACTCTCCACATCACATTAATCTATACTGCTTTACACAACTAATCTCTCAACCAACCCATACTAATAACTCACACTCATCTAGCACCCTTATAGACTGGATACTTGTCTCAAATCCATCCAAATACCATATCCCAGAAACACTTCCAAACAGCTTGAGTGATCATTTGCCAATAAAAGTGCTCAGATATACTCCCCATCTCTCTAAACCACACAGATATATTACCTGTCATAAACTATCTTTCACCCTGAAACCTTTAAAACCCTCCTCACTAGAATAAACTGGGATTTTCTCACCCAGCTCCCACTTGATGAAGCAGTCCAAGCCTTCAATCATCTTTCCTTAGCATCTTAAACTCACTAGCTCTGCTCTGGAAAGTACATTTAAAAGCTAACATATCTCCATGGCTATCCAAAACTACTCGCACCCTCATGAAAACCAGAGACAGGACTTCAAAAAATTGGGTACAATCTAAGCTCCTTGTTGATCTACAAAGATACAAAGAACTCAGAAATCAGACAAAAAACTCATCAATAAAGACAAAAAAGACTTCTATTATAACCCCCCCAACAGCATTAAAATCTGATCCTAAGAATTCTGAAACACAGTAAACCAAATACTATACCCTGGTAATCCTAACCCCCCCCCAATCGATGCCCACACAGGACACCTGAAGAAACAGCTGACACATTCAACACCTATTTTATAGAATCCATATCTAAGCTATTTAACCCTAACCCTAATTCCTCTAATACTAATCCTCCAAACTCCTCTGAACCTACTCTAAGTACTAACTCTGCAAACACTTTTTCCCTTAAACCTGTATCTACTACCTACATCAAAACTCTGCTCTCTAAGTTAAAACCATGCTCTGTATCACCTGATAACATACCCTCTTATTTTCTCCAGATAGCAAATCACTCTCTTGCTCAACCTGCATCTATCCTAATCAATCACCCCATCTCAGAATCTAAAGTCCCATCAATCTGGAAACAATTCTACATACTACCTATTCACAAAGGAGGTAACTCCTTAGCTAGCTCTAATTTCAGACCTGTCACTATCCTCTCCCCTCTCTCTAAAGTCTTGCTTGGAGAAATGTATACACAAACAAGTTATGCAATATCTAATATATGAAAATCTGCTCACTCCCACTTAGCATGGTTTCCGATCTAAACATAGCGCTACCACAGCTCTACTGTCCTTTCTCAACTAAATTTCTCTAACCAGAGATGGCCATAAACTTATCTCTTGTCTATTCTTAGACCTCTCAAAAGCTTTCAACACTGTCTCTCACTCTCTACTGCTGGACAAACTGTCTTACCTCAACTTCGCTTTCTATATCCTCTTTCCCAAGGGGACATAAGCTTCCCATGGTGGCTTTTAGCCACCAGGACCATTTTACCTTATTTCCTTGTACTTCTGACGGGTTAGGGCAAAAAACACTAATATTACATCATCGGCTGCCTTGCTTTATAGCACTGACGACCTGACATTAGACTACAGGCGACTGCAGCCGACACAGAAAAGCATTGACTCTGGTGTTCGGGCTGGCCGACAGCTACCATGGTAGGGATGGCCCACAGGTGATGACTGCAACATGGAATACACTTGAACATCTACATTTATGATAAGTGTACACAACTGTACTTTTTTCATCTTTTGACAGGAAAATATTGCAGAACTTGGACTTTTTCAGCATTTATACATTATTTGCTATATTTATGGCTTTACTCTGTGTGTTTTTATCATTAGATTGTGATTTTACCATAAATTAAGTTATTTGAATGTGCTGTGGAGATTTTACTCTTTCTGGCAAGAAGATGTAGTTTAATTTGTTATTAAATGACCTAGTACTTAGGGAAGTAGGCCACATATATTTTGTCCTCCTAGAGATAGCTTGTTCAGTATGGGCACTGACTGTCAAGATGAGATATCACTGTCTGTCTCTTCTGCAGTTTTAAAGGGGAACTCTACACACCATTCTTCAGTCATCAGTCTTTCAGAGAATTTGTGAAATTTGGGAAGGAGACTGCAGTCTCCAACTTGTTTGAGCACATTTAATTTCCAGCCACTCATGATATGCCTTCATTGTGAGCTTCTGTATGACGTACAGCAGTCTTCTGAGGAGAGACTTGAGGGGGGGAACTCGAGGGAAAGCTCAAGACGCAGGCTTCCACCTAACAACTGGCTCTGTCATGGTAGCAGGATTTGATATTGCCCTGTATCAACACTTTTGGCTGCACCCTTACCATTTGTGTAGGGTATCAAAATATCCTTCATGGCTTCACCTTTTAGAGGTCCCCTGCTGTCTGTCTCAGAAGCTGACTATTTACTCAGATCAGTGTGGGGGAGGGCAGGCCTTTCATTTATGGTTGCAGGATTTTGCCCTGTACAGTAGTCTGTGTGTTAGAAGCAGCGAACTTTCTTGGGTGGCGTAAGCCAGGGAACCTTGTTGGCTAGGCTTACTTAGGCCCTTGGGCCAATAGCCTAGCACCCACCTATGAACCTATGAACCTATACAGTTGCATGGTTCTCCAGCTATCTCACTGACAGACTGAAATCAGTGAGATGGCACTCTGCATTATCCTCTCCCCTCCCAGTAAGAATGGGTGTCCCCCAAGGATCCATTCTCTGACCAGTACTTTTTGATATCTTCACCAAACTACTGCATACTTCTCGCCCACAGTCTTCCATAGTGCAATACGGTGATGACTCTACAGTCATCACCATTGCTAACTCTTCCTCTGAAGTCTTATCAGCTACCCAGACATCCTTTAACTCAGTTGAAACTTGGCTTTCCAATAACCAGCTTATCCTCAACCCTAAAAAAACTAAACTGTTACTCGTCCTCCCAAAAACTGCTAACCACATCAAATCCACCTTCTCCATAATGTCTCTAAATAATACTCCTATTGAAGTGGAATCTAGCACAAAACTCCTTGGTGTTATCATCGACGATCAACTAAAATTTGACCTACATGTAAATAATTGTATCAGAAAACCCACCAGAAACTAGAGCTTCTGTACAGAAACAAAAAAAATTCTCATAGCTGAAGTTAGGATTACTTTCACCCATGCTTACCTCCTATCCAGCCAAATGTACTCCTCTCAAATTCTCACAAATCACAACTCTCCTTTACTTACAAAACTAGAGTCTACTTACAACAAAGTAGCTAGATTCACAGCCCAACAAACTTACAAATCCCATCACTGTCTCTCCCTAAAATGCCTAAATTGGCTTGAACTACCCCACCTGCTTCTCCTCTCTCAGCTCCAAATCATCCACTCTATCCTATTTCAGCCCTCCTGCTGTCCAGCTCTATCCTTCCTCATCTCCCACTATTCTCCTGCTAGACATCGCTGGAGCTCTGCCCAAGATCTATTACATATTTATAAACTCAAGACCAAATCCAGGTGAAACACATATAGCTACCCCCCTTCTACTGCATGTAACAAACTCCCACTTGAAATCAGAACCCTTACACATTCTAAACAATTTAAAACAGCCACCGAAGAGTACTTTAAAGGGCACTGGACTTCTCACTGTTCTCACCCCCCCTGACTATATATCTTTCTAACCAATGACCATCTTCGTCCTTTTCCCTCTCATAATTACCCTCTATCTTTTTCCACTAATTATCCCTAAACTATCTTCCTACCCTTTTACCGCTAACGCCTTTTGAGAAACTGGTACAGTTCATGTACACTCTAACGGCTAGTCTAAATAAGAACTCTTCATGCTTTACATACCTTCCTAGGCATATATATCCTTTTTCATTGCCCAATACTGCTAAAATCTGCTTTTTGTTATGTATGCATTATGTTTTATCTCATGTGTTTTAAATTGCTTTGTTATTGGATAATTGTATGTATAATATAGAGCTTTTCTCCCCAGGCCTCCACTGAAAAAGGGCTCTTTTAGCTCAGTTGTTCACTCCAGGTCAACAAATGTAAAATAAAATAAATGTAAAATAAATAAATAAGATACCTGCTGGTTATCTAACCTTAAGATTAATGCTATTCAAGTCAGAAATGACAAACTTCATGACACCCATGCAGACGGGAACTGAAAGTTCGACTGCTGAACCCTACACTAAAGCACTGTACGAGCACATCCACTTGTGCATAAATCGTGCCAACCCAAATAGAACCAAGACGCTCTCCTCCAAAAAAAGGAAGCCAATCTGGTGGCCCCCTGTCATAAACAAACTATACAACAGAAGGTAGAAACTATTGCAGAAAAAAGGAAAATCCCAGGATGCAAAAAACCTCCCTTACCAGCCTCAGTAAGAAGCTGAGATCCCTCATAAAATCCTCCAAAGCTAGTTACGAAAATAAAATTGCCAAAGATTCCAAAGACAACCACAAGGCATTCTATAGGTATGTCAAGAATCTAAATGGCAATGCTCAGATCTGCTATGAGCTACAACAGAATGGCATTAAATATTCTGATCTCAAGGACATTGCCAATATCTTGGCAGATCGATTCAGTGCCAACTTCACCCCCTTCTCACCCTCTAAAGGGCCCATCTCAATACCAAAAGATTGCCAAATTCCAGTAATCACGGCCACACAGGTAAAAAATGCACTCTTCAAAGCTAAGAATACAACATCCATGGGACCAGACGACATCCCGGGCTGTGTACTACATGAACTACAAAATGAACTGGCACCTCATCTATGTGTCATGTTTAATCATAGTCTCACCTCAGCCTTTGTGCCCACTGAGTGGCACACAGCTACAGTTATCCCACTCCACAAGGGGGTTCCACCTTGGATCCTGGGAACTACCATCCCATCAGTCTGATGAGCCTGATCTGCAAGGCCATGGAACGTATTATCATGGGACTTATAAACAAAGACATTGGCAACCTTCAAACACTGGACCCCACCCAGTTTGGGTTCATGAAGGGCCGATAGTGTCTCCAGAACCTGATTGACTTCTTCAAATCAGTCTCCAGAGCTGTTGGCGAGGGTAAGGTGGTCCACACAGCCTATCTGGACCTTGCCAAGGCCTATGACACCATCCCGCACTCAGGAATCATAGATGCACTTATTAAGCTGGGCATAAATCCCTATGTCACTCAATGGGTTGCCAACTGGCTTACTGACAGAACCCACACTGTAAAAGTAGCCGACTCCAAATCCAGCTCCAGACAAGTGACAAGTGGAGTACCTCAGGGTTCAGTCCTGGGACCGCTCTTGTTTGGCATCTACTTCTGTGAAGTACAGGCCAACCCTAAGGGACTCTGGCTAACAAAGCTTGCAGATGACTGCAAACTGGGAGCCATTATTGAATCCCCAAATGATGTGGATATTCTGCAAAAGGGCCTTACAGAAGCAGATGCTTGGTGCCAGAGCCGTGGGCTCAAGCTCAATGCCAAGGAGTGTATAGTTATCCCCTTTGGGAAAAACCATGTACCCATGAATTACCACATAGGTGGCAGTACACTAAACACCGAAAGTGTGATAAGAGACTTAGGAACACATTTGGAAAGTGGTCTCACCTTCGATAATCACATCACCGCAACAATCAGGAAATCCCTCTATGTGGCACACCTCATCACTATGGGCTTTTCACCCAGAAAAAGGAGGTCATTGTCCCACTGTACTCATCCCTCATTAGACCCATTATAGAGTACAACGCCCCATTTGATATATACCTTACAAGACATCTACAACAGCTGCAAAGACCACAGTAATACCTCACTAAAAGAATCACAGGCCTAAAACAGATGCCCTATGCTGACCGTCTAAAAAAACTCCAGCTATACTCTGTGGTATATTGTCTATTCAGAGGTGATCTCTGCTTAACATACAAGGCCATGTCAAACCCTGAGCTGTTGGACATGCTCCACTTAAAGAAATTCCAATCCCTCAGAGCCGCATGCTCCAGGGAACTAAACCTTGTCAGCACAATGAACAAAACATGCTGGAGGGATAGATTCCTGACCCAGAGATTCCCCATACTCTGGAATAGACTGCCCATACATGTCAAGCAGAGCACCTCCTTGGCCCCTCTTCAAAAGGAACCTTGATGACTGGATGGGAGATAGGAAATTTACCCCAGGGATCACATCAGTCGCCCTGCTAGACAGGGGTCCAGGGAAGTAAATATTGTGGGAAGAAATAGCCAGGGAATTGTTATGGCTAGGCTTGTATAGGCCCTAGAGCCGCTAGCCTAGTACCACCATATGAACCTTTGAACCTATAATTCAACTTTTACTGCAAGCACAGCCAACTCTTCTTGGATAAAATCAAGTGATTTGTTTCTTAAGCTGAATGGTAAGTATACCTAACAAACAAGAATGAGAGGGCCTTAGGTTTGATTCTTAGCAGTTCATCTTAATGAGTGTATCTAAAGACAACCTAGGAAAAGAATCCTAAAGGGAGAGTGGATTTTTCTCACTGAAAATGTAGTAGAAGATTGCTAAGTTCTTTTGATCCTGTAACTTTTTCTTGGGTTGACTTTCTGGAAGTAGACAGCTAGATACCTCTCAACTGTTCAGGACTTCACAGAAAGTCCATTTTTTGTCTCATTTCTTTGGCATGTTCTTCATAAAATGTGTGTCTTTCTGTAAAATTATTGAGGACTGACGTCACTAAATCGTGACGGTTTTATTTAGGACTTCACATCCTTATGCATGTTAATGCAAACTCTTTTGACCCGGTTCCCTTCAATAAACACATTACACCGAATGACATTTGATGACCTTTATTAAATTTCCGTAACATAGCTTTGATAACCAACATTTATTAATTACAGCTGAACATAATCTAGTTGATTTTAATCAACACATAAACATCCATGTAGTGTTAAGCAGGACAGCATGATCTTACTCATCGTGACCCAGTAAGCAGCGTCCATACTTCCACTACCTTACTTTACTTATGAAGCAGCATCCAACAACTCACTTCATATCCCATTTAATGAATTACACATCCAACCAAATAAGTCACGACAGTGTTACCTTACTCATCCTGACCCAGTAAGCAGCATCCATATCTCCACTCACTTACTTTACTTATGAAGGAGAGTCCACAACTCACTTCATATACCATTTATTGAATTACATCTCCAACCAAATAAGCAGCATCCTTACCTCCGTTTGCTTATATTTACCACTTATTTCCTCCAACTGCTCACTTTCCTTTCCCAACTCATTGGAATGAACATCCAAATACCAGAAGGGGAACAGAAGAGGGCAAGCCTGTCCCTCTTCTCCACCCTACCTGGACTGATAAAATAACTACAATCCCTATCAATCCACCAAAAAAGAGGGAGGGAGAGTGGGTAGCAAGTTCATTCCAAAATGGGATTCCTTACCCAGTTACACTTGCCTAAACCCCTCAAGCCCCTCCGCACCCTTACCTCATTTACTCCCAAACATCCTTTCTTCCATTAAACCCTTTCACCCCCCACCTTCTTAACTCTCAATAATATATTTATCTAACCCCCTTCTGAAGATGCCCCTGGGCAAATTAATTTGTTGCCAAACCTTATTTGTACCGATCCCCTTCAATAAACACATCACACCGAATGACATTTGACGACCTTTATTAAACTTCCATAACATAGCTTTGATAACCAACATTTATTCATTACAACTGACCATAATCTAGCTGATTTTAATCACCGCATAAACATCCATGTAATGTTAAGCAGGACAGCGTGACCTTACTCATCGTGACCCAGTAAGCAGCGTCCATACCTTCACTAACTTACTTTACTTATGAAGCAGCATCCAACAACTCACTTCATATCCCATTTAATGAATTACACATCCAACCAAATAAGTCACGACAGCATGACCTTACTCATCCTGACCCAGTAAGCAGCGTCCATACCTCCACTCACTTACTTTACTTATGAAGGAGAGTCCACAACTCACTTCATATACCATTTATTGAATTACACATCCAACCAAATAAGTCACGACAGTGTTACCTTACTCATCCTGACCCAGTAAGCAGCATCCATACCTCCACTCACTTACTTTACTTATGAAGCAGAGTCCACAACTCACTTCATATACCATTTATTGAATTACAACTCCAACCAAATAAGCAGCATCCTTACCTCTGTTTGCTTATATTTACCACTTATTTCCTCCAACTGCTCACTTTCCTTTCCCAACTCATTAGAATGAACATCCAAACACCAGAGGGGGAACAGAAGAGGGCAAACCTGTTCCTCTTCTCTGTCCACCAGCCTGACCAGGCTGTTCCCCTTCTCGCCTGCCAAACTTCTAACCTAACCACTCAAAGCATAAAGTCAGTCGTCATTTGGTGTATTGCATCCTCTATAACCAAACTGGATTCATGTCATCCAGAGCCGCCCTTTTTTCTGCCCAATGGAGATACTAATCACCACAATGAGATTTCCTTTGCTAATGGATCAATTGCCTAATAAACATGCCATTAAACCCACTATCCATTATAAAGCAAGAAAGCATTTGGCAACCAAAGCCCCCTGTAACTGCCATCAATACATCCATGAAGCAATAACCACACAAACTTTAGGCCAGTGACCCTCCATATACCAAAACCACCCTTGCAACCAACTTACTTTGATGATGGGCAGTGTCCATGAATCTTCACCTTATCACACCTACCCTTCCAGCATAAGTCCCTACCAAAATTTTTGTAAATTAACATAATCCTGTCACCCATGGAACTGTAGTCATTGCAACTAAATCCTCTTTGACCACTGGAATACCCACCTTTGCTAACAAATCTGAACCAAATGACCCAATCATCCATCCTCAGTCTCCTACCCCTTGATGGCTGCAACAGACCTACCATACGCTTTACTTGTACAGTTGCAATAGAAACCTGCAACAACATCTAATCCTTCTAATTTAGCCTGACACATCTCAGCTAACAGCACCATCAACCGTACCACTGACACATCAACCAAATGAAAATAGACCCTACCCGCCGGCTCATTCTGCTAAAACTATGATCCCTGTTAAACTGACCAATCTCAAAGTCCCACATTCCTCCTCCAGTTGTCCTATCCTTATGATGAACAAGCCAGAAACCAATCCCTAAAAGTATGCCCCAACCCACATTTGCGAACCAATGCAAATCCCCATAAACAATGTAAAACATCTACTAAAACTCAACATCCTTAATGCACTACTTGCCCTTGGATTTCCCTTTTAAAACTTTCCTTTCAACGTGTCACCTTCACATCCAATAACAGAACAAACTCTAAACAGCATCTGCTAAGAGACCCAAAACCAAGCCCTGCTTAATCTTCATAACTTCTGCCTAGCCACTGAAACACCTAATTCCTACATATCCCCAACTCTTGCATACCTGCAATGCCCATCACCCTACCTACTCTTAAAAGAACCGCACATAACATATAGCCTCCTATCAGCCCAAAGAAAATAATATCAAACTAAATAAGCCTATCCCCACCCATACCCCCGCCATAGCTCCCTAATCACTTCCTCGGCTAGTAAGAGAAAAATAGCCATACATATTGTACCCCACACTCCCTGATTCAATAGAAATTCCTTACACCCCCCCCCCCACACACACACACCATCTATTATCCCCGTAACCAAAATTACTTACACAATTCAGAATGCTGTAAACCAAAGACTCATCAAAAACTAATTATGCTTTATCAACACAGATGCTACCTTTCTCTGTCTTCTAGACAACTCCTATCCACCACCTACCTTCTACCCTCCCTTTTGTATGGAGCTCCGCTACTCTCTAACCTCCAATCATCCCTAAAATCTGAACTTTCCTCATGTTATAATAAAATTTCAAAGTTTGCCACAGGATCCAAATCCTCTACTCACCATTGCAACTCCCTACATGCTCTAAATTGGTTGGAACTCCCAAGCTACCTAAATTTCATTCAAATAACTACAGCACACAAGCTAATTTTCAAGCCTTCTAACTGTCCATCACTCTCCTCTTCCCTAAAACTTCACCAGCCACATAGAACACTTAGATCCACAAATCAGAACCTCTTAGAACTTTACAAGCCTTTACACGCACCAGGGCAACTTCTACTATCATTCTCCCTTGCCAGATTATGGAACTCTCTTCCCCCTTACATTAGAACTACCCCTAACCTACCATCCTTTAAAACCCTACTCCACTCTCACCTCTACTCCATCTGGGAGTGCTCCTGTACCCATCCTACCTGATTCCTGATAAATATCCCTATTCTATTCTACTCTAATCTCTGCCACTGCTTCAATTCATCTCTTTAAAATTCCTATGCCTAAATACATGTAGTGTATTAAATGAAGATAAATGTATTGTTTTTGCTAATATCTTATAAGTTATTGACTCAGCTCATATATTTCAAGATATGTAAAATCTTGCCTTGCTGTATATTGAATGTTAAATTGTTCTCATATTCTGTACTAATACATTGTATATTGTCTTTCTGTCTGGAGCTTTTCTCCTTGGCCTCCATTGAAAATGGGCTACCTTGGTCCAATGGACTTTCCCATTTAACAAACTGAAATAAATAAATAAATAAAAATAAATTAACCAACATGCCTTTCCCATCTGTCATTTCCACCCCTGAATACTTACCCATATACTTCCACACCACCCACAAACATGCCGCAGCTTCGCCCCCTTCCAAGTAGCAATATTGACAAGGGCTAGGCCGAATCCTGTTGTAGCCCCACTGCCATGCACTACATACCTAACACCTCAGGAAGCTTAACACCACAAGGTCCCATGCTATGAGTCCCAAACCAAAGCCTCACTTAAGCCAAGTCCATCCTAACCAATTAAACATCCAGTTCCTCACCTATACCCAAAAACACCTGCATACCTACCATGGTCCGTCAACCCCTACCTACTGTTATACTTACGGAATCATCTCCCAGTATTGCAATGGAATGAATATCAAACAAAACCCAATAACCTAAACGTCCCCATTCCTATTCCAAACCTCCACAATCCCTTCCTCTATAAGAGGCAAACAGTTCTACCCATTCACTCCCCCACCAAAGAAAACCCCTATGTATTATGTCATGCACAACTTCAAGAAATGACAACTGACTCAATACCCATAGATTAATGAGAAAATTGCATTTCCTGATCTTCTTGACCTATGGAAGGACACATCTTATCTATCCCTGAAAACTCCCTTTACCTCAGCTACCCTGAAATCCAAAACTTAGCAAGATTGACAAGGCCAAGACAGCATCCTTCTGCAACCAAACTGTCATGCATTAAACCTAAAATTCAGAAAACATAACATCCAGTTTTCCCCTGCCCATTAGGCACATCACAACTCAAACCTCCCAAGCCATAGGTCAACTATTTGGAATTCCTGATTCTAGATGTTGAACCCCATCATATCAATTAATTCAAATTATCCACATAAGTCCCCCACTCCAAGCCTGTCGTCTTGGCATAAACACCCTACCCCTGAGGCTTGGTTAGCTAATAACTCAGCCAAAATCCCAAAGTCCACCCAGCCACAGTTATGACTCAGCCCCACTTGCAGACGGCCCCAAACTCCCCATAATTACCCAGCACCTACCTCACCCTACTCCAGACATGTCTCAACCCTACCTGTCCCAGCACTACTCCCATACCACACAAACTCTGACCAGCCTAAATGCACAGATGAAAATTGTTCATATCTGTGACCTCTCTGCGCACCACACTAGAGGCCAAACATTCCCTTGCAGTAACGTCCATCTCTTGACGAGACACTCTTCGAACCAGAGAGTGATATGAATTCTGCGACCTCACTGAGTAGCCTTCAAACAGCTGAAGCAGCCCACACCAAACCACCATCTGTAAAGAAAAGACGAATGTAAATCCTCTGAAACAATAACTTTAGTAGTTTAGTTCTACTGCCCAAGACATTTTGTAAACTACCAAGCAAAGACCCTGCAAAAAGTCTGACCTTGGCCCAACACCAACATGACAGGATCTTTCCTACATGAAGCAACCCACCCCACGAACAATCCCCTACAACCTAAAGGCACCAGCACCAACTACCCTCACACTAAAAGCATCAGGACAGCACCCTACCAAGTTCCAAACGAAACACACCTCCCAGCCTCTTGGAGCAAGCAATCTAGACAAGACCATACATACACATGGAATGGAGAGAGGAAATTAGGAGGAATTTTAAGTATCGGCACTACAACTTTAGTAAATTGATAGCGTAACACATTTTGCATTAGCATGAACTGTCTGAAGGATATAAATGCAGGAACTCTATCTGTCAGTACTCTTAAACTGCAGTCTGCACTGATTTACAGCAATTAGCCAGAAAACCACAGGTTTATAAATGTCCAAACTTACCAGGCATAATCCAAACCTGACATAAAAGCTGTTCAATTAAAAGGTATGTGGAGCAGCAGCCCAAATCAATGCCATCTACACCACCACTACTTCCTGACGAAATGCATGTTAAACATTTTTGGCACCATTTAGAAACATACCACTACATAAAGAAATGCACCCAAGGCCTCAACAACTAAGAAAGGCTTGAAAATAGGGACAACTTTATATAATTTACCCTTGCCAAGAAGTTCAATAGCATAACAGGTTTAACAGTACTTGCGTAATACGCAACTAGGAAACAAATGTTTCAGTGACTACTTTTCCCTGAAACATTGGCGAACGTGTGGTTAAGAAACTTGAACCATTTATAAATATGTGTTTCAAGGGAAAGTTTCTCCTTACTAGTGTAATACCCAACTTTTAAAAGCCAAAAACGTAGTTCTTCAAACAGAAGCCTGCATGCATGGCCAGTTTCATGATGCTGTGACATCTGCCTACTTTAAGCAACTGTAGAATGTTGAGTGTGTGACGGAGGCTATTTTCAGATCACAGCCCTTCATTTGCGGTGGACTTCAACATCAATGCCACTTATGAGTTCTGTGAACATTGAATATGGAGCCAGCTGTTTACATTTCAGAATCACGTAACCTGGAAATCAGCTGGAAATTTTGGGGTAACAGTTTGCGGCAGTTCTCTACTTTACTATCCTTGAATACTTGAGCAGTTTGTTCTTCGTGTATAAATGTATAACATTAACAGATCTGACATGAGAGCTTCACAGTACTCTATACCCTCATGTTTTAACTGCACTTCTAATGTACTGTAAGGAACCTATAATTAAGATGCCTTACTTTTTGTTTTTGTATGGTTTGTCAGATCAGGATCTTTGCAACAGTTATGTCTGGCAGTTACCGTGTACAGGGGTTTTACACCTCACATGGTTTGACTAAAGTGACGCTACTGGTGTTTATGAAGTGTTTTTTTTATTATATATATGCACACACAAAATTGAAAAGCTGTAAGTGCACATCAAAGCTGCTGCATCTTTATCAACAACTGTGCACATCAAAGCTGCTGTATCTTTATCAACAACCACCTTTCAGATGAGATGAGTGATACCTTGATCAGCATGCCACACATGCACACGGTGCACCTTTTGACAAAACTCCAAGCTTGTGAATAGCCCCTTGCAGCTTAAGTGGAAATGCACTAGTGCAGAAAATGCTACGGAGAAAGAAGAAGCCCTCTATGCAGGGGCGGCCCATGCTATAGGACTGCAGGACTGCAGCCCCCTCACCTGTAAAAAGAATAAACTAAATTCTCCCACTGTAGAAAATAAAATATAAACTTAAAAAAACTTTTACGAGTAGTCCCGGAACTCCACGCATGCATGCTTAGTTCCTGACTGCTGTGTTAGGCAGTCCAGAACTCCACGCACACATGCATGCTTCATTCCTGAATTCCAGATTGCTCTGTTAGGCAGTCTGGATAGGGAAGGCAGGGAACTCTACCCTGCCAGCCCAGAGGTCTGTGTGGTGATGACCACACAGACCAGAAGAATACTGGACTGCATCACTCGCAGGCTCCAGCCTACTCACGTCTCGCAGGGAGACCCAGAAAGCCTGCATGGAGGACAGGGAATCATCAGGCTGCTGCAGAGGGCTGGTACAAGACTTAGCTGCCATGCAGAGGACAGAATTGTTACCTTAGCTCATGGAGGAGTGTACAGGACTTAGCTGCCATGGAAGGTCTGCAGGTAGGGTGCGTGTAGGACTTAGCTGCCATGGAGAGTGTGTGTGTGTGTGTGTGTGTGTGTGTGTGTGTGTGTGTGTGTGTGTGTTTGTAATTCCCCAGTTGCTACATGGTGGGTAGAGAATAAGGCTTGAACCCTGTACCTTGGGCCCAAGTGAAAAGAGCCTGAATTCCCTACCCACCACCATTTGTAAAACATTTGCAGATTTTTGCCTCATATTTGTTCTGTTCTGTTCCTCAAATAATCTGTGGTTTCTGTATTTTTGTTACTTAACACAGCCAGTAGTGCAGTGGTGCAGTGGTAGCATTGTTGCCTGACAGCTACAGGTTGTCTGGTTTAATTATTGGGTGGGCTGCCTTCTGTGTGGAGTCTGCATGTCCTCCCTGTGTTTGTGTGGGTTTGCTCTGGTGTCCTCAATGGATATTTGCCCCTATTTTTTGGACTGTATTCCCCCATTATTGGCTTCGTCAAGGTTTTTTGTGCCAAGGTTGAGAGCTATGGTGATAACTGAACTCACTGAATATGTTTGGGGGCTGTATTCCCCCATTATTGGCTTTGTTCAGGTGTTTTGTGCTAAGATGTTGACAGCTATGGTGAGAACTGAATTAACTAAATGGTAGCCATTTAAGTTTCAGTCTTCCTTTCTTTCATAAAACAGATGACTTGGCATAGTGGTATGTTGCTCTGACTGTTTTGCACAGGGTCCTGGGTTCAATACTTGGCAGTGAAATGTATAGTGGTAACACAGCATTTTATTCTAACAACTTTCCAACATTATGCAAGTAATGTTTAAAATGACCGCGGTGGTGGTGCTGTGGTAGCGTTGTTGCCTCACAGACGTTGCCCATTCTAGTCTCAGTTAGAGCATCTTCTGTGTGGTGACATGCGTGAATGGGCGTTCCTTAGCTGAAGGTTGTGCGTTAGGCCCGGCAAGCCAGCACGTAAAAATCTACTGCCAATCATTAGCGGACCGGAGTTCCGCTGTGGTGATCCCTAACCGGGAAAAGCAGAAAGACACAAACAAACAACAAGCAATGTTTAAAATGTGTCCCTATGTTTTGGTCTTTTGCCCCCCCCCCTCCACACACACACACACACATTTTGGATTTTTCCAGATTTCTTGTGCTGCAAAGTTCTGAGAGGCAGCTGAATGTCAAGTAGATTTTACAAGAAGCCGAGAGCTGCAGGGGAAGAAAAGTTTAGTGCTGCTTATGCCAAGTCTGCTTTTGTTGTTAATAGCACAATAGGTAGTGTACTTGCTTTTGATGCAGAAGGCTGTGGGTTCTACTCCCACAGTAAGTAGATGCATTGCTTATACTGTACTGTATTGTAAAGGGGGTGGATGCTGCAGTACTTTTTGGTGAAGATACCTAGTAACTATGAACCTGTTATCAGTTTGCCATCCATTCCCTATTGCAGTATTACTAGCTTATCATTTTTTTAATGCAACTTAGGCAATTTATTCCTCAAGGGCAACAGGCACTTTATTTGTAGCTGAAACAATGAAATATAAAGTTGTTTGCTAGCAGCAACCTCTTCATTAGTTACAGATTTCTTTAATGTGGAATTATTTAGATGACTTTTACTTCAGAGATTGTGCATATTTACTGATACTGGTGGACTGTAGAAGTTTGAGTAGACTTTTATGATAGAAATGTTCTGAATTGGGCAGTTTTGTCATTATTGGTGCATGCATTTTGTTTCATTGTTTACTGGAAAAATGTTCAAAACAAATTTAAAACGGCCTCTAACAACTGTACTATATTGTACAAGAAATATAATTTAATACAGTCAGGAAGGTGTATCAAAGTCCACGTGTATGTTTCATGTGCAAGGGGCCTATGATTTGAAAACAGCCCAAAGTTAATCTTTATCTGCCACTAGCAAAATGTATTTTCTTTGAATGTGGGTTTCAATGCTGTTTCAATGAATGTGAGTTTCAAGGGCAGAGAAGTTTTAATGCTAAGTCTGTTTTCATTGTGAGATTGCACTGCTTTATTTAGCAGATGTCTTAGTGTTTGTGCTGTAAAATGCAAAATAAAACTTTCAAATGAAGTCCAAATCATCGTAGAAGTAAAGCAGTATGCACATTAGTGTTTATGGTAAATGGGGTGAAATAGCCAAGTAATGGTTCATTGGAATGGCTGCAGGGGGGAGGCTCCATTTGACCATGATTTTGTGAGCGGGAAGGGTGGCAAACTCAAAGACAGCGCCGGCTGAACTACACCTCTCAACTGTCCAGATTTTCAAAGAATGAATAGATTTTTGCTTCTCATTTTTGGTTTGCTCCTCATAAAATGTGTGGTTTTATGGCAAATAATATAGGAATGAAGTCACTAAATAATGACAGACACTGAGTTTCAGACTTCATAACCTTCAGAAAAATACATGCTAAAGCAAGACCTGTTATTTTATCAATTGTCTCAGTTTATACAACAATTTATAGTACTGTTTATATGTTCCCCCAGTATATTTGGCCTTGTCCAGATTTCCTGCATTAACAGGTTGAGAGGCATGTGCAAATAAATTGCTTTATAGAATTAGGCATATCCAAACCGCTCAACTGTCCCCGATTTTGCCTCAAAATGTTGCTCTTCCCCTAATAATCCCACTGCAAAATGGCAATTCTGGAAGAAAACGTGGAGGGCTTACAATTAAGAAATAACTGTAATAATCAGAGTTATAGATTACTTCTATTTCAGAAATGCACGTAGATTATTTTATTTTGTCAGCTGCTCAAGTTAGCAGTACTAATATTAAAAAGTGTCCCTTCTTGGATAGGTTCCCAGCTGTATTGTGTGGCTATTTTATATTTTTGCATCACATTTTTGGTCCATTTTCATAAAATTGGGATTTTTTTGGCAAATTAGTGGCAAATCATTAAAGACTGAAGTTAGAAAATAATTACAGATATTTGAGTTTCAGATTTCTTACCTTTCAGAAAATTCATACTAATGCAAGACCTACTATTCTATTATCTTTCTAAGTTTATAAGAGCAATATTTAAAAAGTGTCCTTATTTTTGGGCCTTTGTCCCACTTCAATGTATGGCTCTGTCCATATTTCTTGTTCTGAGGTTAAGAGGTATGACAAATGTGTCAGGGCCATCACAGCCAGCCAGAGACATTTCAAATTGTGACATACTAGTTGCACCCCACTCCCCCATGTAGTGACTCTGGATGTGTCCAAGCAAGGCAAGTAGCAGTTATGCAGTGTAAATGTGCAGAGTATCCCCGCATCCAAGGTAGACACAAGTGCTATTTTTATACTGTCCTTGATTTTGCAGAATGTTCTGGTTTCTGTCATATTTTTATACTGTTGATTTATGCTTATTATTACTCAGAAAATGCCTGTTGTTCTGTGTTTAAGTAGCAATGCTTTAATGACTATCAGGTAAGCTTGTCTGAGATTGTAAGATGCAAGTAAGCTTTAATAAGCATACTGTTAAAGAATTGCCAACATTGAAAGCCTTTCTGTTGTTGCCACGCAGAGAATACTTACATAACTAGATAATGTATAAGCCTTGGGTATTAAAAGGCATATGACAGTATTTGTAATAAAGGACAGGATTACATTATTTTAAGAAGCTCATTACATTTGTTGGAGACTTGCAGTCATCTTTGCAGGCTTTACCTGTAAACCAAACAGAATGCCAATCTATCATATGTGTTCCATTACCTGTACAGTAATCCTGTAAGCAATGCATCTTGAGCTTGTTTCTTGTTTGCTTTTCATTTTTTACTTTGATCATGTTTTCCCCATGAAACAAGTAGATAGTTGTCAGGCAGCAGGTCTTTTTTGGATAAGAAACATTTTTACAAGTGGGGGTATCACAGAGATTGCTACTTTCAGTATGTTACTTGGTACTTTAATAAAGCTGAATATAAATTATAATTAGAACTGCAGTGCAAGGAGAAGTGGTTTGAGTTGAGTGCTGCTTGTTTTTCTTATACTTGATTTTGACAGGCATTTCAGTAATGTATTTAAAAAGTAATTTATTTTTTCATGCCTCACACCCTTTTTGTTTCCACCTAGATATTAAGTAAGCTGTCATGCAGGCAATGCATTGAAATATTTTTTTTTCTACACTTCATTTTTGTCTTGATTGGACTCTCATAATGATGGTTTGGTACCCAGGGCAGCATATTTAATTGAAGTTACAGTTTTTGTGGTTTTGAGCATAGCCCCTCCCCTTTCTGGTTGGCCACACCCCTCCCCATTGACCCCACCCATTCACCTGTCTCTTGCTGCCTCCCTTTGATTTGAAGTCATCACTACCTTTATGAACTCCAGAACAAAGATCCACCGTGCTGCCACTTTTTCAGAGCATTTCCCCTTTTTTTTTTGACAGAGCTCACTCCCCAAATGAAGCTAGCAAACCACCCACTCCACAACCAGAAGCACAAAATACCAATGGTGTAAGGTTATAACAAGGGTGCGATGCATATCTATGCCCAGAAATGTGATCTTACTTCACTGTGCAAGCACAGGCCTGAACATAAGCTGTTCAATCCTGCTGTAACCAAAGGAGAAAGCCTGGTAGACTATCTCTTCAAATCAGAACATCAGAGCTGAAAAATCCTGTCTTCCTCTCTGACTTGCAACCCTATTTCTCTTCTTTTTATTGTGCATGGCCCTGAAACAGCAGCCCCCCCAACAAACACGATAAACCCATTGGTGCACTGCCAACGTGAAAACACCTAACCTGGGACAGACAGACCCACAAGGAATATGGAAGAGATGGAAAAAAAAAAAACCCAAAAATTATAACTATATATACCTGTATGAAACACCTACCTCCTATACCCAAGCACTAACCAGTAACCCCAGGCCTACCTGTTCTCCAGGAATACCCATAGGTCATCTTGAACGTGACTTGCTATAGCAAGTTCGCACCAAAATGTGATTCCTTACCCAGCTATACTTGCCTAAACCCCTCAAGCCCCTCCCATCCTTACCTCATTTCTTCCCAAACATCCCTTCTTCCATTTCACCCCCCCCCACCCTCTTAACTCCCAATAATATATTTATCTAACCCCCTTCTGAATATGTCCCTGGACAAATTGGTTTGTTGCCAAACCTCATTTATTCTAGCAATGTTATAAGTTTATGCAAACAGTATTTAAAATCTGTCCCTGATTTTGGGACTTTGCCTCCTGCCCCATTCTTTTTGGCTGTGTACAGAATTTTTGTTTTAGGAGAATGAAAGGCATGGGTAAATATTTTGTTTGATTTCATTCACTTGTTTATTTACTGTGGTACTATATTGATTCAATTGGAACCATTTTATCCATAACATGGGAGCAAAATGTACATAGAAGTATAAAAGATCAAACAGACAAAGCACAAATAAATTGCACAAACAAAACACAGAATTATATTTAAGGAATGTATTATACATCAACAATAAAGCAGAAAAAACAAACAGTTGTCATAATACATGCAAAATGCATGATATCTAAATAAACCTTTTATTTATGAATTTGATTGACTGGTTATTTGTTTAATTATTTATGGGAAAACAGCTCATTTAATATGTTGACAGTATATGTATTAGCCTTGGAGTTCCAGTTTCCCTGTCTGGGGATAGGAGAATAAGGCAGTATATGCATGCTAAAAGCATATTTTCCTGTGTGTAATTATTAAGCAAACGTGTTTCCTCTGTATTCCTTGATCTCTCTAAAGCTTTTGATCTAGTCTGTCATCAAAAACACCACTGATAACTGTCTCCACTAGGGCTATCACAGTCCACACTACTATGGTTTAACATCTACTTAACTGATAGATACCAGCCTGTTAAACGGCTCTCCACCTTTTCTCCAATCTTCCTGTAAATACTAGGGTGCCACAGAGCTCCGTTCTCAGCCCTCTGCTCTTCAATATATTCATTAACAATCTACATAAATCCTCTCAGAAAGCTTCCCTCGTTCAATATGCTGTGATTCTACCTTAATATGCATTTCAGATCACCTCATACATCTTCAAAGAATTACTCAAGAAGCCTTTAACTCTGTTGAAAGCTGGCTACAAGAAAATCACCTGCTACACCCCCCTCAAAAAAAGAAATAAATTACTTTTTTTTCCAAAACCCCATTTCCATGAAAAAACAACAGCTTTAAAATGTATTCCTTAAATAATAGCATGGTTGATGTTATTTCTCATACAAATGTACTTGGCATGGCAATCAGTGACAATCTTAAATTTGACTTACATATCCACAACAGCATCAAGAAAACCCATAAAAAACTAGGTACCCTTCATAGAGTAAAGAAGTAAAGAAATTCCTTACAGAGTTTCCCAAGGTAAGTCTCCCTATCACTTACCTCTTACCTTTTCTCCTATATAGAACCCCCTAACATGACCAACCTACAAATCTCACTTAGTTCTAAACTTGAACAATGCTACAACAAACTTAGAAGATTTCCTTGCAAACTCTTACCAGACCCACCACTATTTAGCACTAAAAAATCTTAACTGGGTTGAATGTCCTCACCACCTATCTTATACCCAGCTCATCTTAACCCACAAAATCATCTATACTCCATTTGCCTGCCCAGCATTTATCCACATACTCCAATTAAATCTATCAAACTGTCCCCATTCTGTCAAATGAAAACTAACCACAAGGGCTGTTGGGATCAGTTTGTATTTCAATAATGCGGCTAGAACTTGGAATAAAATTCCTATATCAATCATTCCTATCTTATACCTTCATCTTTTCAAACCATTGCTAAAAGACTTCCTCTGTATCTCCTGGATTTGTCCCTGCTCCTCATGTGGGACATAGCTTCTCCTAACATCCTTCATCACCTCCTTATACCTCCCTTTAAAGCACTAAATCACTTAACCTTCTTATCTCCTTCTAATACCTCACTTTATTGTAGTACTTACACTACTATACCTACTTCTAATTAAGTATTATCAAATGTTCATTCGATCCCTTCTTATCTATTAAGACTTAAACTTGCTTACCCCCTTTCATACCTCACTCTAATGTATTTCTTAAATTACCTATATCTATCTTATGCATAACCCTCCTTTAAATTCATACTACAATGCTGTATATTAATGCTTGTGACTATCAATACACATTTTCTAATATTGACTACTGTGCTATGTATATGCTGTGCCTGCATTATAAAATGTGGTACTGTAAATATTGATTGAATTAAATTTGTCACATGGAGCTTTTCTCCCTGGGACTCCACTGAAAAAATGACTTTCTGTGTAAATAAATGACAATCAATCAGTCAATAAATAAATGAATAAAATATGGTTACTAGGTTACTAATCAGTTATCCAGGACTTTAGCTACTGTATAATAATTGACTATGCTAGAAGTGTTTGGAAATAGACTGGTAGATTTCTCTTCTCTTTGAGCAAGGGAGTGCCATTTCTCTTTTTCATTTCATTTCAGCAGATATTATATTATCTGAAACATAATTTCAGTGATAACTGGGAATAAGCTTTTATAGGGGTATGGACTATTGCCACATCTGGCTTTCATCATGGTTGAAACACTTCTTATGGTAAGAGCAGACTTGGTTTAAATTATTTCTCATCAGCATTTTCCATTTGAATTTCCTTGGAGGAATCACATTCTGCTATAGGACCAAAAACCAAAGCACCTTTTAAAAAGACTTGAGACTGCATTTGCACAGACTTCTTCAAATCAAACCACTGTCATTAGCAATCCAGTTTATTTAAATTTTTAACAGAATCATGTGACCGCATATTAAAGTTAAAGTACTCAAGTTTAAGTTACTAAAAAGGTAAGGCTGATCTCAGGAATAATGAAATCAAAATTTCAGAACCGGCAAAAATATTTATTTCATAAAAAATAAACATAAAAATAAAATGTTAATATTTATAATAGGTGTAATTAGGTATCACATCGAAATTTTAATAAGTTAGGAAGACTAAAGTTCTCATTGAGGCCAGGGGAGGGGGTCTGTTTACCTGAAGTTTCATTTCCCACTGAAATCAACTATTATAATCACTACCTCTTGGGCCTAGTTTAACCTAGTCCACTCCAAAGAGATATTTCTTAAAATGTTGGTGGTGCAAAGTACGCTTTTGCATAGAATATTTTTCTTTTTCTTTTTTTTTTTCTCTTCTTCATGTCATACATATGTTCACATATCTGGTTGACAGCTTTTGGCTGATCTTACTACACTGAATTGTCATGGGTAGAGCAATTTTTCAGATAAATGATCTCCCTACAGTTACAGTTGTAATGATTATGTTTATACCAATGTTTCTTACCAAATGAGTTAACAACAAGTATGGACTGTTGTCAAAAAGCCTATATAATGAACAAGCACACACACACACACACACACACACACACACACACACACACACACACACACACACACACACACACACACACACACACACGCACACACAAAGTTACAAGCACCCCCCCCACAAACTCATACATGCTTATCAATCCTACATATTATTTATTAATTTATTGACATTTGATTACCGGGGAAGTCCAACTGAGTAGAAACCCATTTTCAGTGGAGGCCCAGGGAGAAAAGCTCAAAATTATTACAACACATTTAAGAACAATAATATTACAATCTTCAAAAGTAAAACAAAAACATGTGAAGTTTAAATAATTATAACAAATTAGACATAATATAAAAACATTGGTTATGAATCAATACAGAGTATATGACAATCAGTATTATTTAGATACATATTAGACAGTTTGTAAAGAAATTAAAGGTAAGTTAGTCTAATACAAAAAAGAGTTGCAATATGAAGTGAGGGAGAAACTAGCTTACGGTATATTTAGAGAGAAAGTCAGGGAAGAGAATTAGATAGCAGTAAGGAAGTAAGTGAAGAAGGGAGAGTAAGGAGGTATGTGGAATGAAAAGGTACTTATTCACATTTAGGGATATAGTTTATCCTGGTTTTGAGCAAGAAAAGAGCCAGGTTTTAGCCAGGAAGTCTTTCTGAATGGTCTTGAAAGATGGGATAGAGGGTATTGACTTAATGGATACAGGAAAGGTGTTCCAGGCCATAGGAACCTTGTATGAGTACAGACAATGCCCAGCAGATTTCTTAGGTTTGTAGACAGATAGGAAATGTTGGTCACTTGATCACAATGACTGAATGGCAGCATAGCTGTGTAGAATGTTTTTTTAGTGCCGGACAGGCAGATGGATACTGGATAATTTTATAGATGGTAAGAAGCTGTGTGTATGTTAGATGATGTAGCAGCTCTAAACAATTTAGGCTTTTCAGTGCTATACAGTGGTGTGTTCTGAAAGGGGTATGTGCTGCAAATTTAGCAACGTTGTTATAGCATTGCTCAAGTTTAATTTTTATGAATCCTGGAGGTTAATAAGGATGGGAATGCCTTAAAAAATTGTGGAAAGGAGATAAGTAGTGGCAAGTGTAGTTTTAGTTGGGTTGGTGACAAATTTTTTGGCTCTATAAAGCATCCCTAGTTTTTGATGAGTTTTTCTTATGCAGTTTTGTAGCTGGAGGTTGAATGTAAGATTATCATCCACTCGATTTAGATGTCTGTGCAGTCACAGAAACCTGGTTTAAGGCCTCAGAGAGTACCCTTGCCCTGCAAGGCTACAATACCTTCCACACCTTTAGACCACAAAAGGAACATGTGAAAACCAAAGGAGGCAGTGTTTCAATCTATATTAGACATAAATTCACCTCACATCTAATTAGACTGGTCCAGGTTACTGTGAGTAAGATCCCGATTCAAGTCCTAGCCAGTTATAGATCCCCCTCCATTGGTCACGACACCCACAAAGCCTACTTAACCAAACTGAAGACAATCAAAATGTTACCAAGCACACTGATTGAGGGCGATTTCAATTATCCTGCCACCAACTAGGAAACCTAATCTAGTCCAAACTTGCTAGCACAAGAGTTCCTTTACTATGTGAATTCAAATGCCCTGAAGCAAATTGTCCATACCCTGATAAAAGGGACAAACATTCAAGATCTGGTCCTCACCAACATGTCAAACAGATGCACTGTTGCAACTGTTAACTGACCACAAATCAGTCAGCTTCGAACTGACACTAACATCAGAACTCACAAAGGGTGAAATCAGACTAAAAAAACTCACCAAGGCAAACTATACTCTCCTAGGTGAAGGTATAAATGTATTCCAAGCACACCTCAAGCTGAAAGTGGTAACTACGTTGAAGCTTACTAAAGCCCTGTACAATCACTTGCATAAGTTGTACCAGATAGAATCAAAGTCAGAGCCCCAAGTAAAATCAAGTTGCCACGGTGGAATTCCAGCATCAACAAACTCCACAATAAATGCAAAAAGTTGCTGTCCAAGAAAACAAAAACAAGGACCCAATAATGAAAAAGCACCCTCCTCAGCATTAACAGGCAAATAAGACAACTTGTCAAATTGTCCAAGAGCTCCTTTGAGAGAAACCTAGAAAGTACTGCCAAGGATAACCGTAAGGCCTTTTACAGCTGTGTACGTAACCTAAAGGGTAAGACCCAAGCATGTGCAGAACTGGTGGCCAAAGGTATCACACGCTGACCCCACAGAGATAGCAAACATGCTAGTGGACAGATTTGGTGAAAGTTTCACTCCCTTATCCCCTTCTAACTTATAACAAACCCTCTCCCAACCCTCCCACCTTACATATCTGAAGAGCAAGTCCTCAAAGCCCTGTCCAAGGCAAAGAACTTGGCCTCTATGGGACCAGATGACATCTCAGGCTGTCGTCTAAACAGGCTAAAACATAAGCTAGCATCACCACTAAGTACCCTTTTCAGTCATAGCCTAACCATTATTCCCCACCACAAAGGTGGCCTAGCAACAGACCCATGGAATTACAGACCCATAAGCCTTACCAGCCTCATCTGTAAGGCCATGGAACATATAGGTTCATAGGTGTGTACTAGGCTAATGGCCCTGGAGCATTACAAGCCTAGCCCATAGATGTCTCCTGGCATTGTGCCACTTGACATTAGTTCTCAATGCCTCTATCAAGTAGAACCACTGGAGTAATCCCCGGGGTGAACTTTCTATTATTACCCATCCACTCATCAAGATTTGTCTTGAAGAGGGTCAGTGAGGTGCTCTGCTTGACATGTATGGGAAGTCTACTCCAGAGCATGGGCAGTCTCTGGGTGAGGAACCTGGCCCTCTAGCATGTTCTGTTGATTGCGGTAATGAGGTTGAGGTCTCTGCAGTGTGTGATGCAGAGGGATTGAAATTTCTTTAGATGTAGCATTTCTAACAGAGCTGGGTCAGACATGGCTTTGTATGTCAGGCAGAGATCACCTCTAAGTAGGTGATATGAGACAGAGAATAGCCAGAGTCTTTTGAGTCCGTCCATGTAGGACATGTGTTTAATGCCTAGTATCCTCTTCGTGAGGTACTTCTGTGGCCTCTGCAGCTGTTGCAGGTGTCTAGTGAGGCACATGCCAAATGGGGCATTATACTCAATGATTGGCCTAATGAGAAAAGCAACCAGGTACTCTCACCACGAAACTGTGTAGGCAGGCAATAAGTCCAAAACGAACTGAAGCTCAATGAAAGTGTAGCAACAATGCAATGAAGAAGGAAGCAACAGCTTCGCTGGTTCAATGAGCAATAAATCTCAATTTGCAGTAAACCAAAAAAGTCATAAAATCAGGAACCATAAATCCACTTGGTAGAATAACGAGAGATCCAATGTATAAGGACAAAACGTTTATTGTGAGCGCTTTCGCGTGGTCACCACCACGCTTCTTCAGACAGTACAGTTAAAACTCAAGCCATCTATTTATACTAATGGATCTAAAAAGGCGCCAAAATAAAACAATCAACTCAGACAATCTATCAATTAAGGATTAATACACAGTTAAAACTTGAAAAGTTTTTTTCCAAATATTACATTCATTTTAAAAGAAGCCTAAGTACATCAATGATGCTGAAATGTTCATGTAGTGACCACTGGTCAATGTGCATTTTAGATTGTTTAAAATCTTTGAATTAATGTTATCGACAAATGTTTTCATGAGCATTGGAAGTGGAATTAAGCTAAATAGAGCTAAATAAAGATGGAATAAAGTGAATTACCTAATGTAAAAGGGGTAGCACATTTAAAACATTCAAAATATTTAAGTTATTTAATTATTTAAAATTATTACGAAATATATGTGATTACATAGCATAATCTGTAGCAGTAATTTAAACATGGAACTTACTGTATATAAAGTGTAGTGTATTATACTACAGATTATTGTGTTGTGGGGTATACATCAATATGTAAATAAATAAATAGATAATATATTTCTAACAATATGTTAGTCTTAATTTATTCATAAATATAGCTATTTAAACACGATCAGTAGTCAAAAATTAAATTGATCGAATTTATGAATAAAATAAATGAATAAATAAATAAATAAATAAATAGACTGTTAAAAATATATATTTAGCCTAATGTTAAAACCTAGGTGGAATCCATATTAGATGTTGAACAATGAATCGGTCATTATGTAATATTTTAAAAGCATATGAATATAAATAAGTAAATAAATTACATCATATGATTGAAAATGAATGATATAAAAGTACATATATATAATGTAAAAATGTGTAAATGTGAATATATGAATGTATATAGATTACTGACATAGAGAAATAAATAAATAAATGAACATTGGCCTAATGAGGGAAGAGTAGAGAGAGATGATGACCTCTTTCTTCCTGGATGCAAAACCCTTGGTAATGAGATGTGCCACATAGAAGGACTTTCTGACCACAGTGGCAATGTGGTGGTCGAAGGAGAGATTGCTGACAACCTGCATCCACAGATCTCTTATAACACCTGGACCTCATAAATAAAGACATAGAAGACCTTCAAACCCTGGACATTACCCAATTCGGCTTCATGAAGGGCAGATCCTGCCTGTTAAACCTGGTGGCTTTCTTTGAATATGTGACCAGGGCCATCGAAGAGGGCAAATCTGTGCACACAGCATACCTCAACTTGGAAAAGACTTTTGACACAATCCCACATTCAGGCATTGTTGATAAACTTACAAACTGAATGTAAACCCCTTCGTTGGAAGATGGGTTGCCAACTGGCTCACAAACTGGACACACACTATCAAAGTGGGTGACTCCACATCAACCAGCAGACTTGTTACCAGTGGGGTGCCACAGGGGTCAGTGCTGGGCCACCCTACTGTTTGGTATATACTTCTCAGAAGTTCAGGTCAAAACTAAATAGTTGTGGCTGACCAAGTTTGCAGATGACTGCAAACTAGGTACAATCATTGAATCCACAAATGATGTCAGTATACTCCAAGATGGTCTTACACAGACCAAAGACTGGTGTATTAGTCACAGTCTCAAACTGAATGCAAAGAAATGCATCATCATTCCCTTTGGCACAAACAATGTCCTTTTACACTATCAAATCAATAATGATACCCCAAGTACCCATGAAATGGTAAGGGACCTGGGATCACAGGTTGACTGCGACCTTAACTTTGACCACCACTTGTCTACTTTTATAAGAAAGCTTTCTACGTATCTCACTTGATTAGAAAAGGCATTGTCTTGAGAGCAAAAGAAGTTATAACCCCCCTATACTCAGCACTTATCCAGCCCATAATTGAGTTTAACACCCCATTCAGTATGTACTGTACTAAGCATCTACAGCAATTATAGAGACCTCAGAGGTTTCTAACAAAGAAGATCAATGGCCTCTAGCATGTGCCTTATACGGACCTACTTCAGTCCCTGTCACTATACTCTGTATCATATACATTTCTTACTGGAGACTTATGCCTGGCCTACAGAGCAACCTAAGACCCAAACCTAATGAACTTACTGCATAGCCGTAAATCAAATGAGTCTAGGGCTACCAGTTCCAGGGACTTAAATATGCCCTGTGGCTTAAATAGGATATGCTGGAGGGACAGATTTATCTCCCAATGACTGTCACATCTTTGGAACAGGCTACCAATTCATGTAAAACTGAGCATCTCTATAGCACTGTTCAAGAGGAACCTGGATGAGTGGATGGAGCACTATAAATTCCTACTGGGGAAGGTGCTCACAACCCTCCTGGACATGGATGTTCATCACTAAATGCAATCTTGGGTATTGTCTAGTACCTCTGAGGTATTACATTGGGTTGAAACTGCTAGGCTTAAAATGATCTCTGGGTCGATAGCCTAGCAATCTCCTATGATCCTATTATCACCCCCTAATAGTTTGCTGTGAGAAGAGAGTTTAATGGTAGTATTATCAAGAGAGAGGACTTTTAATTTTGTCTTTTTTATGAGAGAGGGATTTGTCTTTTTTTTGGGTTGAGCATTAGGCATGAGTTATGAAGCCATGTCTCAGTGGCTGTTAAAGCTTTCTGAGTAATTTTTGCAGGTGTACCTTATGGGCAGATGTGCAATGAGAGTAGAATCATATGTGTATTAGGGTGGCTTGTTGTGTCGAAGGATAGAAGGTGTTGGTGAAAATGTAAAGAGGAGGGAGCCAAGGATAGAAATTTGTGGTACACTGGCGGTGACCGGGAAGTAAGATATTAAAACAGAACACTGCACCACTTACTCTAAAGTAAAGGAAGAAAACCCTCATGAATTCACAAATAAAAACAGTAAGCATATGACTGACTACAGAAAACATAATGTGTGAAGGCAGTTGAAGAGCAATGAACCTGACTGCTTTTGATAGGAAGGTAGTGGCACTTTAAAAATTCAGTCATGCAATCTGAAAGGGGGCTGCAGTCATCAGGACTCTTAAGTATGCTTAGGTTTGGAACAAAAGACAATGGAAGTAGTGGTCTGACAAAAAGTAATGGGCTGAAAGTTATGCCATAGCTAGCCATGACCCCTACAGGTGTCTTAATTGTGTTGTGTGACAGTTGTCATCCATCTTACTTCAAAGGAAATAAAACAGTATAATCACAGTGAGTCATGTAAAATGGTTAAATTCTAATATCAACTTCTGGAATTTCAGAAGCATCCATACACATTATCTAAAAAAATTGCATCTCCCTCTTTGGAAATGAGTAGAGATTTACTAATAATATAATTCAGCATCTCAATATATATATAAATATATATATATATATATATATATATATATATATATATATATATATATATATATATATATATATATATGTGTGTGTGTGTGTGTGTGTGTGTGTGTGTGTGTGTGTGTGTGCGTGTGTAGAGCATGGTATCTGTAAAACTGACATGCACATATAAATGTAAATGGTTAAAGACAAACGGTAAAACACACACACACTAGTCCTTTCATCTGAGTCACATTCCACTAAATCACTGTGGACTGAACAAAACTAAAAATCTAATTTGATTGAAATCACATTTGACTGAATCATGATTAACTGAAAATTATAAGGCCTACAGAGTCAGTGTTGTTGTTTTTTATGTTTGAATGGAAGCAGTGACTGACTTGTTTCTCTACTGTTCACTGTTGCATGACTGCACAATTGGTATATTTAAGTAAGGGAGGCTATGGGGGAAATACCGCCTATGTTGTCACTTTCAATCTTCTGACAAAAATTTGCTTGACATCTATAAGCCTAACAAAAATTGCATTCAAAGTTCATATTTACACTGTGTAGCAAAAGGATGGAATATGATCCTGCACCAATCAGAGTAATACATAGCATTCATTTATTTAAGCTGCAACTAAAGAATGCCTCTCTGAGTCCAGGCTTAGTACTTGGTGCTTTCCTATTTTAAATTTCAGATCCTTCTCCTCTTATACCTATATGCATTGTATCTCTCCTTTTCCTTGGTTTCATTTATCTTACTCATAATTTTGCATTTACTCATTATTTCCCCTGTCTCTCATATCTACTGTGATGACCCTGCACTGGCCCAGTAGTCAAGGAGCCTCAATCCTCCACTGGCAACAATGAGGGACATACACAATGGCAGGATGACAAGTACACACACAGAAAAGTACAGTTTCCTTTAAGAGCACACAGAGACCACAGTCGGTCTAGGGCTGGTTTCTCCCTCTTTCTCCAGATCCCCAGTAAGACTCACAACTGGCACAGCTATAGGGTTGAGATCTCAACTGAGTGCTCAAGCCAAAACCTCCAGCACCCTCTCTCTTCAGCCAGTGCTTTCTGTCCCTGCCCAAGAAGCTGACACACACACACACACACACACACACACACACACACACACACACACACACACACACACACACACACACACACACATCTACTTTGAGATTTGATTTACATGCACACAGACACACACCTGGGAAAGGCTGGCACAGGTTTACCAGCTATGCCCCCTTCTGCCCAGACTATAAGGTAGTTATCACTGCCACTGACCACTCTTTATCAGCTACTCTAAGGTCCTTACAAAGGGTGTCCAATCCTACTGTGTAATGCTACTATTATCCAAATGGTAGTTTTGACTAAGACTTGCAAGGCTATTTAGCAGTGGCTTTTACTGTGTCACCAAATACATATGCAAGTATTATAAGAGCTTAAATATGTCTCACAAATATCGGCCACAATGATAGGTTTAAATCTATTTAATAATAAATAATAAAAGAACAAGATAATATTCAGTCACTCAACACAGTAACTTCAGAGTTCAAAATCACAGGAAATATTTTAAAACAACATTGCAGGACAGTCTCAAATAAATACAGAAAACATCTAAACTAATCTTTACTATATTCCTATCTATATCTAAAATAGATACTGTGCCCTAAATCTTACTTACAGCAAGGCAAGTGCAGATAATGATGATTAGTGGATGTTCTTGCTAGGTCCAAGACAAAATACAAAATGCACAGACACTCTCTGAGAGAGTTCTTAAGTTAATATCAAATATTACACCTGGGTCAGCTTGGTTGACATCACTCTTTGTCACTTGAATTCAGTTCCCAGGCTAAACAGAAACTTAACAGAATTAAATGCCTCTGTGTGAGAAATACGTATCTCTCAGAACTGTGCAGCTACTAGGAAGTCATAAAGTAATAAAACACTTTTTACATTTTAAACCTAGTAACTACTTCTCTCCAAGACAATAGAAAAAAATTTTAACTCCAGACATCCTGTCTCCTTGCTGCATTGAAACTAACTTTTATAGCACATCTTAAAGACTAAATTTCAACTTATTTTCTTGAAGTTTTGTAAGTTAATTTTCCATGTTCCAGCAGGGTGTAATGCAATACATAACATACAGTTCTGTATAAATCATATCAATATTCACAAATGACAGAAATATTTACAAAATTCCAAATAGCTGGGTTGGCAGTGTCACATCTACGTCAGTTATTACTTCCAACAAATACTTTTTCTCACTCTTACCTTTCTTCCCTTCATCTTCCTTATCTACCATGTGAACTTTTCCACTCTGACATTTTGCTTTGTGTGTGAGTAATGGATTGTAGTAAAAAAAATCCAAAGCTTGTAATATTGCTGCCATTGTGTATATGGCATGCTGCAAGATGTGTCAAGCATTCTACATAGGGAAATGCACAAGAAGGTTGAAGGACAGAATTACTGAACACAAATCTGAAATACGTAAAGATGTAGCAACTAATGCTTTGGGCAAGCATATGAGTGAGAAAGGAAGTACACATAAATTTTACTTTAGAGTGACTGACATCAGTCAGAAGAAAAAAAAGGGGTATCTTAATAATAAGTTAGAAGTATGTGAATAGTCATGGATCACACTTTTAAAGCTGATTGCTTTCCAGGTTTAAATACAGCAGTAAGCATTAAACCTATTTTAAAAAGAAGACCGTTAACTTTGAAATAACATCTTATGTGGATGGGTCTTTTTTAAATGTTTTAATTATTTTATGCCTATACTGACTTTCAGTAACATGTTATCTATATATGTGTCTTTAAACTGAAGTGCTTAATACAACCATGTCATGTGATTAGTTTTATGGTTTGAATTTACTATTCAAATGAAGGCATTTCATTTCTTTTTTACAAACTGGCAAAATAGACGATCTGGACCACCAGGCTGATAAAATACAGTAGTTTAATAAAATGCAGTAGGTTAGTGCTTTCAGATTTAAAAAACCCTTCTTCAGACATCATACAAAAGTTATAAACACCTTTTAAAATACATAACAGCCAAGCAAAGACTCAATAAAAAGCCCTCCTCTTTTTAAAAAAAGGCTTGATAGGAATGACACCATTCAAACCAGGTGCTCTGTCAGCACCCAGATTAATTATCCATTTGGTTTCACTACATTCTGTTATGTTTCTCAAACCCCCCCCCCCACCAGTTGGATGAATAACCTGCAAAACCACGAATGAAAATGCATGCCTAGGAAACTGTTTTACATGCTGATACAAAGCATTATGTATATTAGCTGTACATATAGCTGACGTGTTGTAATACCCTGTCTTTCTGTCTACAATTCCTAGCCATAGCCTATGACAGTATGCACCCCAGATATACATTTAACAATATTGCTCAGGGACAATTTTTTCGAACATCTAGGTTATGTACTAATGATGAGACATATAGAGAGAAGCCTGCAGAACTGATGGTGAACTTAAAAGCAAGGGGGTATTGCCAGAATATAATACAGCGGGCATTTAATAAAAGCAAAGAAGAGAGGTTGAATAAAGCAAAACCCTGGTTTTCTGGAAATGTACAGGTGCATGACAGGGAGACTGGTGCAAGCAGGCAGCCCCTACAAGTAACCTTGAATTACAATAATAATGTGGGAGGTATATGTGACATTATTCGTCAAAATTGGAAAATCTTGTTAACAGATGACAGAGTGAATGCCTTAATAACTCAGAAACCCACATTTTGTTTCAAACATTGTAAGAATTTAAAGGATTTGCTTTGTACAGACCAACAGGGGGTTAGGAAACCTGTCATGGGGCGACATGGGACATTCCCCTGTAGACATTGCAAAGCTTGTCAATATATTAGGCATAACAACACATTTATCCATCCACTGTCTAGAAAGAGCTATTCATTGAAACAATATGTTGACTGTTTGACCAGCAAAATTATATACTTGGCTGACTGTATGCAATGTTGTTCATTTTATGTTGGTAAAACGAATTGTAGATTGAAAGACAGGGTGTTACAACATATGCCAGCTATATGTACAGCCAATACATACAATGCCCTGTATCAGCATGTAAAGCAGTACCCTGAGCACTTATTTTCTTTTATGGTTTTGCAGGTTATTCATCTATGGGGTGATTTGAGAAATATAGCAAAATGTAGTGAAACTAGATGGATAAGCAGTCTGAGTGCTGATAGAGCACCTGACCTAAATAGTACTATTCCTTTCAAGCCTTTTTTAAAAAAGAGGAGGGCTTTTTACTGAGTCTTTGATTGGCTGTTATGTATTTTAAAAGGTGTTCATAATTTTTGTATGTTGTCTGAAGAAGGGTTTTTTAAACCTGAAAGTGCTAACCTACTGCATTTTATTAAACTACTGTTTTTTTTAACAGCCTGGTGGTCCAAATCATCTGTTTTGGTTGTTGGAATTTGTTGTGGAGCTGGACCTTAATTGCGAAGTCTACAACTGTGTTTTTTTTGATACTGATAAAGAGTTGATCCTGAAAGTTTTGTGATGTTTTTTCCTGTTTGGAATAAATACTGCATTTTACCTCAACATTTCCAGGCTTTGGATTTTTTTACTATAGTTTTGTATGTTGTGTCCTGCCTGGTTTACCTATGTGCTGTTCTTGTTTCTTTGTATTTTGAGTAATGAAGTGTCACACTTAAAACATTAGCATGTTTCACCACTATATGATATTGTTCATAGGTTCATACTAGGCTATATGCCCTAGGGCATTTATAAGCCTAGCCAGAGTGTGTTTGGCTTTCGCCACCCATTTTAAATTAATTTTGCTATGCCCTTTTTCGAGGTTAGTATACTGTGCCTCTGTCTAACAGTGACACAGCAGTGATACCCGGGGTAAACCCACGATCTCCCATCCACTCATCAAGATTCCTCTTGAAGAGAATCAATGAGGGACTCTGCCTAACCTGGACTGGGATTTTATTCCAGAGTGAAGGGAACCTTTGGGTTATGAATCTGTCCTTCCAGCATGTCCTATTTATTTCAGTGCTGAGGTTCAAGTCTCTTGAGCGTGTAGCTCGATGGGATTTGGATTTTCTGAGGTGCAGCATGTCCATTAATCCGGGTTGGGCATGGCTTTATACATCAGGCACAGATCGCCTCTGAGCAGGCGGTATTCCACTGAGTAGAGCTGGAGTTTCTTTAACCGGGCAGCATATGGCATCTGTTTGAGCTTTTTGATCCTCTTGGTGAGGTACGTTTGGGGTCTTTCCAGTTGCTGCAGGTGTCTGGTAAGATACATCCCAAAAGGGGCATTGTACTCAATTATGGGCCTGATGAGGGATGAGTAAAGAGGCACGATGACCTCTCTTGATCTAGATGTGAATCCCTTCATGATTAGGTGGGCTATATAAAATGTTTTTCTAAACACTTTGGCCACGTAGTTGTCAAATGAGAGATTGCTATCAACTTGGGTCCCCAGGTCCCTAATTACTTCTTCTGTACTTAACGGATTACCACCTATGTGGTAATTTGTGGGCACTTTGTTTTTGCCAAAGGGGATGACTATACACTTTTTGGCGTTTAGCTTGAGGCCATGGCTCTGGCACCAGTTGACTGTTTCTATGAGGCCCTTTTGGAGGATGCTTGTGTTGGCTGGAGAGTCGATTATGGCACCCAGTTTGTAGTCATCTGCGAACTTGGTCAGCCACAGTCCTTCTGTGTTGGCCTGTACCTCCGAGAAATATATACTGAACAAGAGAGGTCCCAGGACTGAGCCTTGTGGGATGCCACTTGTAACTGGTTTGGAGTCTGACATGGCTCCAGCAATTCTAACCATGTGGGTTCTGTCCTTGAGTCAGTTTACAACCCATCTAGTGACATAGGGGTTTATATTTAAGCTGGTGAGCTTATCTATAATGCCCGAGTGGGGTATTGTATCAAAGGCTTTTGCAAGGTCCAGGTAGGCTGTGTGGTCCACCTTCCCCTCATTAATGGCCTTGGTGACTGTTTCAAAGAAATCAACCAGGTTTAAGAGGCAGGATCTGCCCTTAACAGAGCCGAACT